>NW_015170281.1:777595-801315 GCF_001447785.1 Gekko japonicus | reverse complement strand
TCTTGTACTCTGTACATATGGTCCAGTTTTCGTGTGGATACGAGCTGATGAAGGTTTTAGCCAGGGTGACTTAGCCGCTTGAAGAAGTACCGAGGACATGGGCAATGCCAAGGTGGAAGAGGTATTGAGCTGAACTATATCGTATACTGAGTCTGTCGCCTGTGGTTGTTGCTGAACGACAGAGAGACCTAGGGAATGGGCCATTCTTTTGACCAGATCTGTGTAAGATGTAAGGTTATCTGATGGGGATATGGGCAAATCCTCAGCGACATCCTGGTTGGGAGACTTATGGTCAGAAGAAGTGTGAGCCTCAAAGGCCTCCGTATCTGAGTCCTCTTCTGCAAAGTCAGAGGAATCCTGCTGTTGGATTTGGACAGATGTGTCCTGCAGACAAGCCAGTAGTTTAGTTTGGACGACAGAAGCAGGACGATTCGATTCCAGAGTTTGGTGGGACGGATCGACTATAGGAGGATGTGACAGCGATGGTGAAGGTCTCGGTCTATGGGGGGATCTTGACCTATGAACAGATTGGGTGGAATAGCGATCCCAATCAGCATAGTCCACAGGTGTTAACCACGGCAGTGAAGGTGGATATGCCCCATAGAGGTACCTCAACTGTTGTTGATCCCATGACATCGGGGGGGGGGCAGGAAGACTCTTGGGGAACGACTTCTGGACCGTGGACGTCTGGAAGACAAAGCAGCCGCTTGTCTGTGGGCATTATCCCGGTAATCTCGGTTGTCGATATCGACTGATTGACTGTGCAGATGTGGAAGGTGACGCTGCGTGGCCCATGGGGTGTATCGGTGCCGACATGGATCGATGTCGGGAGCTTCCGATACCGTCGATGTCGACGAAGGAGACGGAGAATGCTCTGCATCAATCTGATGGCTTAGGAGCTCTACCGTGTTGATGTCGGAGTAAGGACGCTCCGTTTGTTGGACGGGGGAATCCAATACGTGGATGTTCGGTATTGGTGGAGGAACCTGGGCCTCCGATATCAATACTAACGGTGGAGTGGGGAGCACTACAGGGGCATCACCCAGTGCTTGTACCGCTGCCTTCCCTGTCTTAGCCGCCTTGAGGGACTTGGAAGTGCCCTTCTTTGTGGACTTGGCTTCCGTACTTGCCTTAGCCTTTTTCTTAACAGGCGTGGAAGTGGACGATCGTGCCTTCGATGTCGGGAGCTTCGTGTTGTGCGGTCGACATTGGAGGCGGGCCTCGGTGTTGGAGCTGTCGACGTTGATGGTTTCTCCTCCATTGGTGTGGTGGGAGCAAGAGCCGATTCAAGCAGCGCTACTTTAAGGTGTGCCGCGTGGTTTTTTCGCGATTGGTTGGAAAAGCGAGCACAATGTCGGCAGGACTCCGGTTTGTGCGACTCTCCGAGGCAAAAAATACAAAGTGTATGCTGGTCCGGAGGAGCAAGTTTGCTTCTGCAGTGTTTACACCTATTAAAAACTCCCCACTTCTTCTCCATAAGAAGTGGAATAGAAATAACGGTTCGGGGGGGGGGTCGCCCGAAGGCCTGAGGTAAATTCCCCTCAGAGAAAACAAAGTCCTCTTTTTTTTTTTTTGAAGAACAAGAACGAAAAAAGGAAAAGAAGTAGGTTTGGAAATAATTTCCAAGAGCTGAGAAGGTTTTCCCCAAAAGCTATTAGCGAACCGATCAGACCGACGACGTAAGACGTCTTTCCAACATGGCGGTAAGAAAGGAACTGGTGGGATGGCCGCGCCCACCCCTCTGGGCATGTGTGGTGGGGTTCCTGTGCATGCTCGGAGGTACTGAGTGCGAAAATCCATTAAAATAGAGCTTGCTATAGGACCGATCGATCCAGCGCGTGCGCACTGAATCCCATGGGTGTGAAGCACAGAGACCACATCGAAGAACTGTCATTTTCTGAGCTTCCGGTTTTGGCGTCCTGATGACGGCTGCAATCCTTGGGAGCTCCCGAGGATGTGGACCGTGAGCTCGCAGAAGGGACGGGGCGCATTCCTCTGCCCTCCCTAGGAGCTCTGCTAATGGGCTCCTAGCCATGGGGATTAAGTTCGCCTTTCCCCCCGGCAGGCAGCTGGCGGATTGAGGCATTCTGGTGCCCTTGCCCTGAAGAATGGGACAAAGAGCAGCACACCGGAACAAGCGCTTGGTGATCTAGCGGAATCTACTGATTAAAAGCGATCCTATCATTGAAATGTGAGTTGAAGTTTAAGTGGAAAAACCTGAAAACTAGCTGAAAGCCTCCCCTTGGGAAGCAGAGGGGGGGAACCCTCCCTGGACAATAAAACAAATGAACTTTTCGTAACAGAAGAAAGCGGGGGGAGCAGGCTATAAAACAAGGTGGACTGAAATAAAGAGACACTTAAGAACTTACCAGGCTTTTGCTGGGATTCTAGAGACTTCGACAACTTTCTTTTGAAAAGTAAACAATCTCAACCATGGTGCCGAATAAAGAGGAGAAAGACAAGCAATCGAAGCTGAAGCCTCTTGCCGGAAGTGCTAGCCCAGTGAGTTCTGTCCCTAGATAGGACATGACTGCAGACTTTCAAAGGATGCTGATGGAAGCGCTGCACCCTCTGCTGGAACAGGTTGCAGCAATACATCAAAAGCTTGATATGCAACAAACCCAACTTAATGAGACTGTAAAAAAACCAGATAGAACGGAGCAACAGCTCAAAAAGCTGCAGGTGATGGAGAAAAAGAGACTAATCGAAGAGTCTCAGTTATTACAGCTACAAATGTAAAGAGCAAGCTATGTTCTGAGATTTCAAGGAGTCCCTCAGGAGAAAGAAGAAGACTTAAAGCAGTTGATGCGCCAAGCTATTGCCCCGGTGGGATACATAAAAGCGGATATACTTCAAAGCAAAATAGATGCGATCTATAGATCGTATTCTGAATTTACAAGAAAAAATTATCTGCCCGGGGAAGTGATGGTAAGATTCTCCAAAAGACAAGTGAGAGACCAAATTCTCAAAGCTACAAGTGGAACGACTTTGAAAATTAAGAACAAAGAAATTAAAATCTTAAAAGACATTCCGTTTGAAATAAGAAAGAAAAGAAATAAATACAGAGACTTTGCATTATTTTTACAGAAAAACAAAGTTCACTACAGATGGAATATCCCGGAAGGCATAATCTTCAAATTTAAGAACAAGAAAGAAAAAACTGACTTTGTTGAAAAGGCTTTGGATTTTTTGCAGCAACAAAAACGACCAGCAGGCAAAGAAGATAAAAAGAAAGATTACAGCACCAAAGAGAGTGATGAAGAGGGAGCAGTGGAATCTTCTGACAAGAACTCTGATTTGGAATTGGGGGCGGCAGCCCCCAAAGCAAGCTAAGAGTTGAGAAAGAAAAAGGATAGATAATGAATTGTTGATGTTTCTGGAATTTTGTGTAACTGATTAATAACCATTTCTTGAATTTCTTTTTATTCAGGTAGATGTGCAGGTGTAATTGATTGTATGTAGCTTTTGTATGAAGAACATGGTTGACCACATCCAATTAACTTTAAGTGAATTTTAAGCAAGAAGCAAATTTTATAAACATTATGTATGATCACCATCTCTTGGGTTTTTAGTGGGTTTTCTTTACTTTCTCCCATAGTTTGTAGACCCCTTCCTAAATTTCACTGTAAAGTTTAGAAAATGCAAATTAAAAAAATCCCCTACGGGGGAACCAAGGGGGAAAAAAAAGGAATCTATAATTTTCTCTACCTGTATCTCACCCAAAGATGAGCAGAGAAGAAGAGCCAGAGGTACTAGTTACTACCGACATCCTGATACCCACCACCACTCTACCGGTGACTACCCCGGTCACCATCCTCCTGACAAAGGTGCCGGTGTCGGGGGCTGAGGGAGGAGCGGTCCCGCGGCTGTTCGGGGATGTGGTCAGACCCAAGCGATGGGGAGTGTTCAAAGCAGAGACCCAGAAATCATGGATGCTGACTCCCATCCCACGAATGGGGAGTTGCTATGACCCTCGCAGGGGCAGCCCTGGTGGGAACTGACTGAGGAAGGGGCCTGGGAGAAATGGCTCGCCCAGATTGAGCTGTCCCAGGCTAAGACGACCCGCATGCTTGAAGAAACTCTACTGGATATCCCGAGGCTGGTGGCTCAGGTGGTACAAGGAGAGATGTGCTTGATCTGTCCGACACTCCCCACAGTGCCATCTCCTGCGAACCCGCCGCCGGGACCTCCAGGGGCCCCGGCTCCTGTCCCCCGACCGGCGGAGGCCCCTCCAAGGGAACACCAGTTGAAGAAACTGTTGGAAGCCACGTTCGACAGGACCCTGGAAAAGCTGGCCTTCTTTGTGGTGCAAGTGGAGAAGTTCGTGCAGTACTGGGGTCACCTGTTCCCCTCCTGTAAGCAGAGAGTTGCTTACATTGCCTCCAAACTGAGAGACAGAATGGTGGACTGGTATGTCAGCCTCCACAACGCCCAGGAGCCGGAGCTGCAAGAGATGGACACCTTCATGTCAGCGCTCAGAGCACAATACGAAGACCCGATGGAAGAAATAAAGGCACGCAACCACCTGTGTACCCTGAAGCAAGGACGGAAAACTGTATAAGAATACACCGAGGAATTTAAAAGGTATGTGGCTAAGAGCCAGAGATGGCCCGACGGAGTATTGGCAGAGCAGTATCGGTTGGGGTTGGGCCCTGAGCTTCGTGAGACCATCTTGTGCAGCATGCACCCAATCTCCCTGAACGCTTGGATGCGGGAGGCAGCAGACGCTGAGAGTCACCTACAAATGATCCAGATTGACAACGCAGTTGCCTACCCGAGAGGGGCTCTCCCAGGGCCGAAGCCTAAACCACCCAAGGCTAAGGAGGGAGTGCGGGAGCAATGCATGAAGCTGTGCCTCAGATGTGGAGACACCCTTGTGTGGAAGAGCACGGCCAAGCTGAAGTCCCAATGAGCACTCCAAGTCAACATCCAGGAAGGGTATTCGGAACCCAGCAGTGAGGATGAAGACGAAACAGCAGAAAAAGGCCAGGACCTGCTGTAAGTGGTAAGGAGCAGCAGGTCCCAACTCAGGTGGTGCCGAAGACAGTGAGCAAGTACCCCCCATCTCTTCTTTGTGACTGTGACAGTAATGAACCCTGAACTGGGGACCGCTGTGAGGGTGAGAGTGTTAATAGACTCAGAGTGTGCCAGGGACTTGATTAATCCCTCCCTGGTTATGGGCTTGGGGGCTCAAGTTGTCAAACTCCCGGGAACCCATCATATTCACCCAAATGGACGGTTCAGCCATGAAGGAGCCGTGTAAGTTTGAAACGGTCCCTCTGTGGATGGGGGTGGGAGATCACTGGGAGCATCGGCCCTTAGTCATCACCCCACCTCCCAGGTCCCGCTGGTGTTGGGGAGTCTGTGGCTGCACAACCACAACCCGTACATTGTCTGGGATGAGGGGAGGGTGCGGTTCATCGCACCGTGATGCCACTCATTCCTGGGAGGAGAATTAGGGCCAGGCTCCCCCAGAGGAACCTCTGTGAGCTTGCTTGGCACATGAGGAGCTCTCCGCCATCCCCCTTGAGTACAGAGACTTGTCTAAGGTATTTGAAGAGGAGGAGGCTGACGAGCTACTCCCCCCACCACAACTCTGACTGTGCCATTGAAATACTCCCTGGCCAGAAATTGCCTAAAGGCAAGTTGTACGCAATGAGTCCGGGGTAAAAGGAGAAGCTGCGGAGATCCATCAATAAAAACCTGGCCAGAGGTTTCATTCACCCAGTCTCCTCCCCGTTCACAGCCCCAGTCCTCTTCCGAAAGAAGGATGGGGGCCTCAGACTGTGTACTGACTATAGAGGTTTAAATGCGGTGTCTGCCACCAACGTTTACCCGCTGCCCCTGATTAAAGGCCTGTTGGTGGAGGTTACGAAGGGGAAGGTTTTCACCAAATTAGACCTACGGGATGCATACTTTCGGGTGCGCATTAAGAAAGGTGACAAATATAAGATCGCGTTCAGTACCCCGCTGGGGCAGTTTGAATACCATGTGATGCCTTTTGGTCTCCAGGGGGCCCCTGGGGTCTTCATGAACTTGATTAATGAAGTGTTGCACAAACACCTGTTCGGGGAGGCCTTATCTAGATGAGATATTATACTCTCCCGGTAAAAAGTCACACGTGAAATTGGTGCGGGAGGATACTCTATGACCACAAACTGTTTGCCAAGCTATCCAAATGCAAGTTCAATCAGCCCGAGGTGGATTTCCTGGGCGACCCCATCTCGGCCAGGGGACTGGAGATGGACCCTGCCAAGGTCCAGGATGTCCTGGGGTGGGAAACCCCTCGGACCTGATGCCAATTCCAGTTCTTCTTAGGATTCACGAACTTTTATTGAGCTTTCCTCTCTAACTTTGCCCAGGTCAGCCTGCCTCTCACGGACCTCCTTAAAACCAAAGGGAGGGGCCCAGAGAGTACCAAGCCTGGGGCGTGGTTGCATTGGACTTCAGAATGTCAAGAGGCTTTCGATCACCTCAAATTTCTGTTCACCTCTGAGCCCGTGCTGGCCCATCTGGATGAAAACAAAACGTTCATAGTGCAAGTCGATGCATCGGATGTGGCCATGGGAGGGGCTATTTTACAAGAGGGACGGGACAGGAAACTGCACCCCCTTGGTTATGTGTCTCACAACCTTAATGCCACTGCGCGTAATTGGTCAGTGTGGGACAAGGAGGCAGAGGCTATTAAATTAGCCTTAGAAACCTGGAGACATTGGCTGGAGGGCACCAGGGTACCTTTCGAGGTCTGGACCGATAAAAAAATCTGACAGTACTACGCACTCCTTGGAACCTGAATGCCAAGCAACTTCGTTTGGCAGACTTCTTTTCTAAGTTCAGATTCACTCTGCACCATTTCCTGGGCAAATCTAACTCCCCAGTCGACGCCCTCTTGCGCATCCCCCAGCATGACAGCCAATGGGAGAGCGTCATTGACTCTATGTTTACTCCTTCCCAGTTGGGCGGGGTGGTCACCACACGCAGCCAGGTGTCTGCTCAGAAAGTGGAGCCCACGGAATGCTGGGAACTGAAGTTTGCCTCGGCGTTCACCAAGGGTGACCGGGAGAAGGGAGACTCTGACAGGGCGCTGGAGCAACGGAATAATGGATGCTGGTACAAGGGTCACAATATTCATCCCTGCATCCCTCGGGGGGAGGTCATGATGGCAGCACATGGGTCTAAACCAGCTGGACATCTGGGCTACTTAAAAACTCTACACCTTCTACAATGCCAGTTTTAGTGGCCGAGCATGCACAAAGACATTTCCTTGTTTGTTCAGTCTTGCTAAACTTGCATAATGTGAAAAACCTCAGCTGGGGAAGCCCCTGGGGCTGTTGCAACCAGTACCCACTCCAAGCTGGCCCTGGGAAGTGATCTCGATGGACTTTATCACTGACCTTCCCCTTAGCAAGGGTAAGACCGTCATATGGGTGGTAGTAGACCTGTTTTCCAAGCAAGCACACTTCATCCCGTTCTGCAAGGCTCGTTCACTCGCTAAGGTGTTCCTACAGCACATCATCAAACTTCATCCCCCCCCCGGTAGAATAATTTCGGATTGCGGGTCTCAGTTTGTTGCCAAGTTCTGGGGGGAACTTCTGAGGGTCCTGGGGGTTGAACGAGCCCTCAGCAGCGCTTACCACCCAAAGACAGATGGCCAAACCGAACAGGTGAATCAAACCCTGGAGCAGTTTTTGAGATGTTTTACAAACTATCAACAGGATGATTGGGTGGATTTGCTCCCATTCACCGAATATCGTTACAATAACACCCTCCATTACTCCACAGGGGTATCACCGTTTAAGGAGGTGTATGGGTACGAGGGAGACCCTCTGCCCTTCCTGACTGCCGAGCGTGGCCAGGTGGGGAGGTAGGGGACTGGTGCGAGGGCATACGTAATGCCTGGCCCGTTGTTGGAAAGATTCTTGACAAAGCGAAAGCTGCCTATAAGGCACAAGCCGATAAGAAACATACTTTGGGGTGGGAGTTGCATCCAGGAGACTCTGTCTATGTCTCTACCAAGAACATTAAAGGCTTGCAGCCCAGCCATAAACCGGGACGGAAATATGTGGGGCCTTTTCCAGTGATACGGAAAATTAATGACGTGACTGTTGAATTAGCTCTCCCCAAAAAATTTGAAACATGTGCATCCTGTTTTTCATCACAGCCTGTTAAGAAAAGATCCGGGGCCCAACATCTGGCGGCCACAATGTCCCTGGCCGCCCCCCTTGATGGTGAATGGCAAGCAACATTTTGAAGTCTCTCAAATCTTGGACTCAAAGAAGAATTGGGGCCATCTGTATTATCTCATTGAATAGGTGGACTTTGAGCCGGAGCATCTGGAGTGGGTGGCGGCCTCTGACATTCATGCCCCACGGCTCCTCCATGATTTTCACTTATGATTCCCTGAGAAACCGGGTGGAGGGGGGCCCTCGGGGGGGGGTAGGATGTCAGCTAAGGCTGCCATGATTTGGAGTGTGAGGGTTGCGCTCCTTATCTCCCTCTTCCCATCCCCCTCTTCCCTCGGCTGCACACTGTTATCTGTCTAGTGTCCTTGAAGGCTTTACTCTGCCTGCTCCTAGTTACCCGCTGGGAATGTAACCGTTGCTTTTTGCCCATGTCTTCAGGTGCCTGCCTATTGGCTTTACTGTATCAGGGGCTCATGTATGAAGGGGGTATATCTGAGGGTTCAAATCATTAGCCCGCCATTCCTGACACAAGTGTTCATGGTGTCCTGAGTACTAGCTCTCAATAAACTGAAATTTCTGAAGGAATGTTGTTGAGTCTCTTGACTGGGAAGCCTGACACCTGCTTCCCTAGGCTGTTCATAAAATGAAAGAGAAAGAGAGATGAAGTCCAAGGACATATCTACTCTACAAATCCTATATCAGTTTTATTTCCCACTAAACTATGACTATTCCTGGGAATTACAGTTTGTCAAGAACGCTGAGAATTCTCTGATAGACACTTCTAGTCACCTCCCCCAAAATATAGAACTACAATTCCCAGTGTGTCCTGAGGGAAAAAAGAGTATGACTACTTTAAATACGAAGACAAGATAGATCCTGATAAAGACACATGAGTGAAGGAGATGAGTCCTGCAACGGAAGTCTTACTTGGCTCTAACAAAGAGGCAAAGAGTGCACTTATTGTGCCCATACACTGGGGTCCCCAATATAGTGTCCGTGGGTGCCATGGCACTCGCCGACAACTTTCCTGGTGCTCACCAAATGTTTTTAGAAAGTAAGTGGGGCCAGGTGGAGCTTTCACTCAGCAAGGCTTTTGATTGGCTGTGAAGATTTTTTTTTTAAATTGCTTTGTTGGTAGCTGCCATCACATCTCAGGGATCAGTTACTGTGTGACTGCAGGTAAGCTGAGACAGCCACTATGCAGCTGGTTCCACCTCCTGCAGCAGCCATTCTGTGGATGTGCCCACAACGCTGTGCTAGTACTCCAAATGTGCCTGCCGGTTCAAAAAGGTTGGGAAGCCCTGCCACACATGGTTTCTATGAACAAAGCTAGCTGAGAACATACACATGGATGAAAAAGTGCCCTTTACTCACATATTGTTCACTCTGAAGTTTGAAATGGCCTTTACTTCTGTAATGCAAATGGGAGGGAAAAAATAAGGAAAACAACATCTTACAAGTTACTTATGTTTAATGCTTAAAAGTTTGAATGCACAAACAATAATCTACCATTATAGAAGTACTTGTGGTCAATACAATGCATTAGAACTATGTACAATGACACAGTTTAGTATCAAAATCTTTCTACACTGTAGAGTATTACGAAACTGTTAATGACATCAAACACTGAGCACTTAAAACACAATTTTTTTTGCTACCACATTTGGAACTTCAATGAACAGTCCATTTCAACTTGCAGCATTAACCCATTTCTAGTATGAAATTAAGTAATTTTCTACTTACACAATAAAGGTTTATCTACACAGTTCTTTTGATTTTGATCCATAGCAGCAAAGGCACTGTACATCAGCAGATCCACAGACTTAAAGATTTTTTTTTAAAGCATTAAAAAAAATATGTCACAGGTCATAGTTTAACAGCAACAACAACAACATAAAAAGATAACACAATGTTTCTGGCACAATGGCTCAGCCTGCGTCCGTTTCAGGGACGATCAACTAAGACTTGGATAGAACTGGCGGTAAATAAAGCAAGTCCTTCTCCCAAGTGAAAATCCATTCTGTTCCGCACTTCAGAATGAGTGCTCTTCTAAATCCTACCTCTAAGGTCCCCGCTTTTATAGTTTGTACACTTGTAGAAATCCATTCCCTTCTCAGTGCCATTTCCAATGAATATATCAAATATTTTTCTGTACTCTTTGTAACTGCAAAATTGCCCAAAGACACACATCTCCCTTTTCAAAGAAATGTGGCAAAAATGTCCAGGAGGGATGAAGGTGATTCTTTGAGACAGGTTATTGTACTTCTTGCTGAAACACACAAAAGAGAAGTGATATTAAAAAACCTGAACCACACACTGTATTTAAAGGTCTCAAAAGCATAACATTGTATGTAGCTCTGTTTACAAACCATGTAAAATGGCAGATTATTATAGAAGCGAAGAACACTATTGTTTGGGAGACAAGTATTTGGTGTCTTCTTTAAATGCATTTAAGTCTGACTGTGAATTAGGCAACTATTAAACTTGCCACTGACAGTTAACGGCATTTGCCCCCAAACATGGGATTCTATAGATGGAATGGGCAAGATCTTGCATCCTCATCGTGCTTTAGCTTCATTTTCCAAGGAGGTTGCTCAGCCAAGCAATGGATTTGTACAGTAATGACTTATAATTTGTAAAACAGGAGCAGTTCATAACACAAGTGGCTAATAGTGTAACAGCAGAAAATGTTTACTGTTTTTGTTTTTCCTTTGACTTTCCATTTACCCCCATGGGTGCTAACACTAAGCATAATCTCCTCCCTGAGAGATGTTTATATGAGTGGGGCCTATCAGTGCTGGACATTACATGTGTAGGTCCTGCACATTTTTTGTCCACCTGTAGATACTTGGGAGGCCCCAGAAGCCAGGCAGGCCTAGTGAATGAAGTGAGAGATTATCTTCTTCTACCATGTACAGTCTTTGTACTTCTATAAGCTCATTCAAATCAGGCTGTTGCCTCTGACAGTACTTATGCATTATTTCGCAAACAGTGCCAGTTAATGAAGAACTCATTTGTGATCAGAGCTGCTAAACAGCCAAAGTCCCCCCCCTTAGTAATACATTGTGATTTTCCTTCTTTTCCCACAACCACCCACGCCCCAACAATATAAATATAAAAACAAACGCACCTTTAAATCCAAGGCAGAAGCAGATTACTTTATTTAGTCAGTTCCTTGTTAGAAAGTTTTCTTTTAAACAAAATAAATACATTACAGCTATAATACACAGTTAAAAGAGTCAGTTCCCTGTTAAGTATGCTTATTCCATCTTCTTCCAAGTAGATTGCTGGAGATTTGGTATTATAGGTTCTTAAAGAGTATTTGCTACTAAATAGCAAGTTTGGTGGGGAAAATTCCAGGTTTTTGATGAACATTTTCAGTCCTCGGTTTGTGGAGAGAAAGAAAAAAGTAATATACAACAAAGTGCTACAAGGAGGAGTACGATTTGTCTCTAATAAATAACTTCATAGACTGTAGCTTTCTTGTCCCCAGAGCCAGTGACAATGTATTTGTCATCCACAGAGATATCGCAGCTAAGCACAGAAGAGGACTCTTTGGACTAAAGAATCAGAAGGGGGGGGGGAGAACAGAGAGAAAGGAGAGTGTTACTAACCATTCCTTGTACCAAACAGTTCCAATATTTCAACCTTTGTACAAATACTGAAATCTAAGATGGTTAAGCCACATTCTTTAATTTTTTCATCTCTATATCCTCTTCCATAACTGTGTTGTGACCCCATTCTGTAGACTGTAATGGAACTGCTTGTCTAAGTACAGTTCCATATATACCAACCCCCCCCCCCCATCAGCTGCATACTAGTACAACATGGAACAGCTCAAAAGTGATTTTGAGATACTTATATTCAGGAAACACAATGAAAGCAATCAGGGCTAATGACCGCACAATAAAAACTGGACAGGAACACAGGGGAAAAAGTGTGAAAACATCTCTAACTCAAGAGGAGGCTGATGCATGATGGCTGAGAGAAGTTCTAGAAGATTTCACAACTGGCACATGTAGTTTCCAATATAAGCCTGCATAGAGGCCACAAAAAGTAGTAAGGGAGACCCAACTGGAAAGAGGACTACATTGGTTTAAGGTAAAGGTAAAGGTTCCCTTGCTCGAAAGCCAGTTGAGTCCGACTCTAGGTTGCGGTGCTCATCTCCGTTTCAAAGCCGAAGAGCCAGCGCTGTCTGAAGACGTTTCCGTGGTCATGTGGCCGGCATGACTAAACACCAAGGCGCACGGAATGCTGTTACCTTCCCACCGAAGTGGTACCTATTTATCTACTTGCAATTTCTTGCTTTCGAACTGCTAGGTTGGCAGGAGCTGGAACTAGAGATGGGAGCTCACTCCGTCATGCAGCAACTCGGGTCTTAAACTGCTGAACTAACGACCTTCCACAGCCTGCAGGTCAGCGTCTTAACCACTTGAGCCATTGGTTTACAGGTGACCTAATTATTATTGTTACTTTTGACTTGGTTCAGAGTCTCATGGATTTCTCACATATTATGTTTGGCATGAAAAGTACAAATTCCTCTAGATATTGCTCTTTAATGTGTCTATATCCCAACAGAAAGTTTACCATTCTACAAAGATTCTATCTGGTTAGATTCTCTCCAAATTTTATAAATAAGACATGTGAGAAAGGCTTAGTAACATTATAACTCTTGGCTAGGTGCTAGAACAGGGAATTGATTTGGCGTAAAGCTAGAACCCTCAGAAGTAGAGGTGTGCATTCGGCATAAACTGAGTCGAAAAAATACCTGGAAAATACTGGCAATTTTTAAAGTTAGTTACTGAATGGGGCTGCATTTTGGCTATCCAAAATGACCAAGCCCTGAAAGCCCCCAAAATATTCAGGATTTTTGTGGTCACCAGATAGCTGAACCCAAAGAGCATTTAAAGGGCTTGTGGTCCCTTTAAATGCCTTCTCCAAGCTGTGTGACTCTGTGGTGAGTTCAACCAGAAGGCGTTTAAAGGGCTCACAGTCCCTTTAAACGCCTTCCTGGTGAACTCACTGCTTGGAGGTGTTTAAAGGGACTGTGAACCCTTTAAATGCCTCCCCCCCCTTACATTAACAGCAAAATAGGATGGGGGCACCTTCTTTGGGTGCTGACAGAATTGGACCCCCTGGTCCAATATTTTTAAAACTTGGGTGCGTGTGTGTGTGAGGGCAGTCACCAGCAGCTATGATGCAAATATGGTGCCTCTACCTAAAACAAAACAGCCCCCCCGGAGCCACAGATACCCTCGGATCGATTGTCCATTATAGCCTATGGGGACCATTGACTATAATGGTCCCCATAGGGTATAATGGAACGAAAAAAATTCAGCTTTCCCAAATATTTACCAAATCTGAACAACATACTGGTATTGGGATTTGGGAATATTGTGAGATACCAATATTTTGGGGTTCAATATACACAACCCCCAAAATACCAGGGTTTTTTGCACACCCCTACTCAGAGGTTAAGGAGCTACTCAGAGGTTAAGGTTAAGGAGCTGCGGTGGCTCAAGTGGTTAAGACGCTGAACTGCAGGCTGTGGAAGGTCAGTAGTTCAGCAGTTCAAGACCCGGGTGCCGCATGATGGGGTGAGCTCCCATCTCTAGTTCCAGCTCCTGCCAACCTAGCAGTTCAAAAGCAAGAAATTGCAAGTAGATAAATAGGGACCACTTCAGTGGGAAGGTAACAGCGTTCCGTGCGCCTCGGTGTTTAGTCATGCCGGCCACATGACCACGGAAACGTCTTCGGACAGCGCTGGCTCTTCGGCTTTGAAACGGAGATGAGCACCGCAACCTAGAGTCAGATTCGACTGGCTTTCAAGCAAGGGAACCTTTACCTTTACCTTTTACTCAGAGGTTGATGAAGTTTTTAAATATTCTCTAAAAATCCCGAAGAATAAATATTGCAAAACTACTTGGCGAAAGATTCAGTTAAAGATTACAACACTGATATGTTACGTTGTCACTTTTCATGGCAAGCTGCAGGCCATTTGTAACTTTTTGCAGCCTTCCTAACAGATCAGCTGGTTGGTCTGACACCCAGGGAGGCGCTGTCGTACTATCATTCCCCAAACTCACTCACTTCAAACTGAATCAAACCCAAGCAACAAACATACTGTGGAAAAAGATGGTTGAAACATGAAGGCTTACAGTCAAGATCTCCAACCATAGTAATTTTTCCCCTCCCAACTCCTATAATTGGCTGTTAGAGAAGGCTTGTTTTAACTAAGACTGCTGAGTATCCTACATTTCTCCTGTATTCTTCCTCAAAGGAGCATGGGGGGGGGGGAGAGTATATGAATGCATCTCCATTTTATCTTCACAATAACCTTGGGAGTAGAAGACTGGCCCAAGGTCTCCCAGGGAACTTCATGATGATAGAGATCTGAGCATAGTTGAAATACATCACTCTTAACTGCAGCATCATTTCACTGTTCCTAATAGCACCGTATGCATGTAGTATCTAAATAAACATCTATGTGAGCCAAGGAGCTGTGATAATATACAACTTCCTGCCACATCTACATGTCAGGGTAACACAAGTGCATTAAGAATTTAAACACTTGTTTCTTTGATATGGGCCTAGCTAGGCCTGCACACGTTAAGTTAATTAAAATCTTTGCTTGTAGGTCCACTGCATTTCCCTCCATTATTTGAAGATACTACTAGATTATTTTTAATGTATAATCATATTTTTATTGCATAGCTCTTTTATTTCATAAAGCCACTTTAAAAGCCTGTACTGGCTGAAGAGTGCAAGATATGCATTTTAAATATAAATAATCACAGAACTGAGAACAAAAATCTCAACTGTAGTTGTTTATTTTTAAATAAACATGGCACTTTATGCATAAACTTGTGAAACTGGGACACATGTGCCACCCCACGTGGAAAACCAGATAGGCAGTGTTTTGAGAGATGGCATTTCTGAGGCACAAACTTATGTTTGTGGCACATAGAGGTGTAGATTACACAGGCTGACCTACAGGAAAGGCTGGTGATGGGTGCATCTGCTCTGAGGTGTGTTGGAAGGGGTGGGGGAGCAGGTAATGTTTGGTTTCCCCTGATTTTACCTGAAATATACTTGCTCCGTAAGGTGTTCTCCATGCATTCAGAAGATTATCTTTTCCAGTGCTTACAAACCATTTTCCTGAAATCAGATATTACAATTAGAAGCTGTTGGAAAATAGAGTCATTTTAATATCCTCAAACTATATCCTCTCTATTCCCCTTCTTAGTGAAAACCACAACACGCACCAGAATTCTTTACCAAAATGTGAGGGATTAAAATTCAATCATGCCCATAAAATCATACTACATCTGACACCTGGTTCCCCCTTCCCTGTTTTCAGATGATGTGTGTTTGGCAAATAGAAGAAACTACTAGCATATATTCAACTGCTTACCGCAATGAGCAAATTTCAGAGACAACACACAACTCTCATGAAGATGCAATTGATACTTGTCCGGTTTAGTGACATGCAGGACCTCAACATTGCTGTTCTCCATCCCTACAGCCAACCATTCTCCAGTTGGGCAATAACCCAATGAAAAGATCTGAAACATAAAAAAGCCCATAGCTTGATGGTTGAAAGGTGGACATAGGATGCTTTCTAAAAAGACTGTTTTGGTTCCACTGGAAACAATGAACATGTTTTTGTCTACCACACAGCGTTTTTTACAATGCAAATCAGACTGCTAAAGTACATTAAGATGCAGCAGCTCACGTAAACAAAACAAATCAATTAATGGTATTTAACATAAGGTAGTAATCAAGATCTCAAATTTATTTCTGAGTTGGGCTAAATTAGATGTTTTTAAAACATGACCTTGGAGAAAGATCTACAGAAAGGACAACACCACCAAGAGGAGCCATTTAGTCTGGTGACCATATTATATTAATAAGACTCTCTGCTCCTTGTAGTGGTGGGGGGGAAAGACTTGGGTCAACCCAAGCATATGAGGCTTTTGGGTGGGGATGTGGAGAGAGATTTTTCTACCCAATGAACACCAGTGAAGAAAACAAAGGAAAGATTCTTCTGTGGGTGCCCTTCAAGACAGCTTTGAAAACATCTTTATATTTTTATAAAAAGTAAATAAAAGAGAGAGCACCTGTGATGTGAAGTCATGCTGCTGTAGTTGTCTTCCTTCCCTCAGATCCCAGGATCTCACTGTATTGTCCAGGCCTCCTGTCCAGAGCTTAGTGCCATCATTAGAAATGTCAATGCAGCTCGCTCCATCTGTATGGCCCTGGAATTGTCTGAAAATGTCAAGGGAGGAGAAGAGTGAAATACGGAGCAAGCACATGTGCTTTGGGAATATGTCTGTTTTGAGATGTGAGTTTCAAAGTGCTTCAAGTGTTTTTTAAGTGTGGAAGGTGTTCTGAAATCAAAACACAGGTGAGAAGGTAGAGAACCAACCCATTTTCTGTTTGCTGGAAACAAGCTTTTGAATTACAATGAACTCTTCTTCACAAGCTTAAGTATCTTCCTTAAGGACATTTAGCACACTGTCCTAAATTTACCATCATCTTATAGCAACTTCAGTGCAGAGCAGTCTGCACAGGATTATTAGCTGATGACGTTCCAAATATTCATGTACAATTACTCTTTAGATTCTGTACATGTTATTAGTTTCAGCTTAGTTATCCTTTCACTGGCGGTAACTGCAAACCAATGTGTACCTAAGAATTCCCAGCATGAAGCTGCTCAAAATCTTATCTGTATTTAATTAGGTTTAAAGCCTGGTGACCTATCCACAGGTCCCAGAAGCAAGTTATACACTTTTTCCTTCTTTTTAGAAAACGGTATTCTTTCCCCCCAAAAGACTCATAATGCAACAACAGTGGCGAAACAGGGTAGGAAGATATAAGGCCACAAATGACTATGGATAATAATTCAAAGTCACTCATCATTGCAATGGTTCCCATTTGGAGGATTACAGCTAATCAGGAAATTGTCTCTTGATAGAATGGAAAGACTCCAAGCGTATAACAGATCATAAAAATGTATACGAAATGTTACATGCAGGCACACAATTTTTTATCAGGCTCTTTAGGTTCTGGCTGCTTTTTATGTATGGCTCTACCGATGTGACACCACACAGGCAAATACAGGTTATATTCATCACAGACATTCATCACAGCCTGACAATCCAAGCTTGGGTGACCTACCTGACTAGAGTCTGATTGTGCAGATCCCACACGGCGATGTTCCCATCACTGCAGCAAGAGAAGCAGACCTTGGAGTCAGGGCTGATTGCTAGAGCATAGCAGGCAGGAGCCGAGGATGTCAGTTCCGCTTTGATACGTGGAGTTGGAGCTGCCAGGTCCCAAATGGATAACGTGCTGGCTTCCCCACCGACAATCAGGGTGCGGCCGTCTGGGAGCAATCTGCAGGAGCGGATGTAGTTATCTCTGTTCTGTGGAGACAGAATCCATCAAGAGATTATTCATGAGGAAAGGAAAACAGCATTAACATGAGAGCAGAAATCCATAAAAGTATTGTATTCCCTCTTGGCTTTAATGAGCCATTTATACTTATGACAATGATAAAGTGGATTAATGCCAGAAAATTACACGACATTAGGGAAGTACTTAAACTTGATCTACAAAATTCAGCAGTGAGAGATATTTAATCTTAATTAGCATCAAAACGCACAAACCCGCGCCCAGCCCCAAACAGTTCAAAGCTCGTGTAGTTGAACGCTTATGAGGCTGGCTACATCGAAAAACAAAAACACAGAGCCCACTGCTTTGATTCTGCTTTTTAACCCCTCGAAGGAGATTAATACAGCTCTCAGCATACAATCACTTCGTAAATTCTGCTGCCAATGCCAAGGAAAATTCTGAGCATTCAGACTGAAATCTGGCAAGCATTTTTCCTTTATAGTATTTTATTACCCACAGATTAACAGCCAAACCACTCCACTGGCAACAGCAGAAGACATCATACCACAGGGCAAATGACACAGGAGAAAAGTTCCTAATAAATGGTGGGTTGGCATACATAAATAATTCGTACGTTCCTATATAATACCTTTAGGGAGATTTTTGCTGTGTCATATGCTGGGATGGGAGGAAAGTGAATCAGGCTTTAGGCACTCATACTAGAATAGGATGGGATGTAGTGTTAGAGCTGGAGGAACATACTGGCCATAACACACCTTTAAACCGAAAAGTACTGGGTTTAAATCTTATCTCTGCTGTGAAGTGATTAGTAGATCTTATGGAAGCCATTACAATTAGCTTGGGCACCCCACCACCAATATGAGGAAATATAATTCTGACCTCCTTTACAGGACTGTTGCAATTATAACTGAAATAATGTATATGAAGTTCCTTTAAAGTGTTTTTTTTTTTAAGACTCAGCATTATCATCATCCTTGGAACATGCACATCATTACAGGATTATTGCTAAGGTCTTCCCTATCCTCTAAGGCTGAAAAGAGTTCCATGATTATTAAGATGTTGCAGAGAGAGAGAGAGACAGAGATCACAACATGATTCTGTGGCTCCCAGAAGCTTACTCAATGAGAGACTGGAATATCAAGAACAAGTTTGTCAACACTAGTTAAGCCAATACATTTAAGTTACTGTAGCCTCATTGAGTTAATGGAAATACTGTCATGAATCCAAATGTTCCAAGCTTGATGAAAACTTCTGTAGAGTACTTGCCTGCCTTTAAATGGTACAGATTTTTTATTCAGGCAACAATTTCAATCTCTATCGCAGTATGTTTTTCCCCCCTCTTGGCTACACACAAAACTAAACTTTTTTTTTTTTTGCTTTAAAAGCACATTAAAGTATATTGCCTAAACTGAGAGATTCACAAACTATGCCATCAGTGCTGAAACCTCTTATCAAAAAGGACAGGTCCCAATGAAACCCAATTAAATTAAATCCCACAGTTTAAAATATGTGATTAATGGGTTAAGCAGTTGATAAAATGGAATAATAAATGCTTTTTAAGCTCTGCTGGAAAACAAACAAACAATACTATACATAGAAACATGAAAATGGGCAGTTCATTTACAGCTTCTATAACCACCAATGATTATGCCCTTCTATGGCTGTCTTGTCAACATCACACTTTCTACCCTGCCCTGAACATGCATTTTTACTCACCAGACAATCCAGCTGAGACACAGGACTTTTGTTCCCTGGATGGCTGATATCCCAGACTTTGACACAGCCTTTCCCACCAGTATACACATGTCTTGTAGGATTGCTGATGGTCACTGCACATACCACTTCCCCATGGTTCAAGGTGTTAATCTGCCGAGCATGGCGTGGGATGCCTGGCCCGATAAGGGCATCCGGAGGGAAAGGAACAGGCTGCATTTGACCATCAGCACTGACGTGAAACGAGTAAGCTCTGGGGGAGTGGTGGGAAGAGAGAAAAACATTCTAATTAGTCACGATGAACAAAACTGCATCAAGTATAAAGGACACTCTCAAAAAAACTTCCACAGTATAACTTGTCTAGTTACATGCCAGGTTTTTATAGTCCTGCGTTTACTGTTTGATACAAGCACCAAGGAATTACATTGGTTTCAGCACCAATGCCAAAATGACAGACCAATCAATGCTGAACTGACATGGCAACAGTTAGCCTCACCGGGAAGAATATGTTGTATGAGACTGCCAGCTTGGCCATTTGTGAATAACCTATCAACAACTTCATCTCAAACACCCTGCTAGGGAGAACACTTCAGTGATCAAAATTTTGTTCTAAAATGCGATGTGCTAGAGCACTTCTGTCACTGAACACAACTTTATTGGACACAGCTGGAGCACATTATATGGAAATATATGGTCATAGAAGCAAGAGAGAAACTAGCTGTTCTGTAGAAGTAGTACCCATGTGGAAAACTCACACAGGCCTCTGAAGATAGCTTACAAATCTCTTGGAAGAGAGCTTCACCTACTTTATTTGTGGCACTGAAGCTGATGACTGAGCAGCAAGTCTTATTTAAATACATGCTGGCATTTTTAAGCAGTACAAAATGGCATTTTCTCTGTTTTTTGTATATGCTTGCATATATTTAGGGCTTTGAACAGGCAAAGCCACATTGTAAAAGGTAAACTGGCATACTTCTATTAAATTGTATGAAATCATGCCAGAGAACAGCAAACTGAGGCTCTAGTTGATGGCCCGGAAGGTCATTCCTCTATTGGATCCTCTTCAGACTTCTTTGTATCTTGTGTAATAATTTTGAACAATAGTGAATAGAACTGCCTTCTCTCACCAACCCCCTCCAAAATTCTACTTAACCATTATAGACATAAGAACTCTGCTTTTATTGAACATAACTCTAGCTACCAGACATGTAAGATGGAAACAGCTAAAAATGAAACAAATCAAAAGTTCAAAATGTGTAGAAAGAAGAGAAATTAGTACTCTACCTCATGTTAAGTTTGTAAGAAGAAAAAAGATGAATAGTTATTAACGATTCTTGACAGCTTTGTGACTTTACATGTAAACTATTTATTTTTTTGTTTCCATAAAGGGAAGTGTAGTGCCACAAATGTCTTGGATCACTCTGTTATTTTCTCTTTGCTTAAAGAGAAGCGAGAGTGAAAACTTCTTTATATTAATTACGCAATTCCTTTCTTCCTTGCTCCCAGGGAGCCAAGCTTGTAACAGTATGTCACCTTTTCCGGTCAGCTCTATCAAGGATGTATTTGTACATTATGATACCATAATTCTTTTCAGTATTTTCAATCAAACAGAACATTTCAGTGTTCCTTCCTTTGCACAATGCTGTTTATGGAATCCAGTAAGTCTGCAATTGATTGCAGGGCTTATTTTGTGCACAAAGGAATTATTTTTAAACCAAGAGGCAGAATATAGAAGACATGCACACCAGAGAACCCGTTGCAATTTACATTTCTGTGCCAAGTCATGCAACCTTAGTCCAGCACGTCCAAGTGCAGAAGTATAACCCCATCCCCATGCCCTCTTTTATCCACAGCATCTGATACCCTTGGCGAACATTCACCTATGGGAAAAACTGCCAAATAGGCTTTTAAGATTAAAACAAGGATTAACCACCCTCTGCCATACATGGAATTCAGTATCGCAGAGGAAGGAAAATGAACAAAGCTTAATAATATGATAGAGTTGGTACGTTTAACACTCACGGTTTTCCTCCTGGGATGCCTGTCAGGTTTGGAGGGATGCCTGGGACTCGCATATGATGATGTGGATCGAAACCAACCTGAAGTTTTCGCAAAACAAAAAGAAGAAAGTTCACAGCATTACTGGAAAATGCTAACATTTCTACCTGCTCCTCTAAATGAGGGGCTTCAAAACTTCCCTCAAAAAATAAGAACAAAGATGGGTCCTGCTGAGGTCTACCTAGCCAAACACTCTGTTTCTAACAGTGCCTAGCCCTTTTTCCTCTCAAAGGTCTATAAGCAGTTTTTCCCTCTTGCATGTTCCAAGCATCTCAAATTTTAGAAGTACATTGCCTTTGGGATGCACACCTCCTTACAAGGCAACCTGCTCCCCACATACAACAGTTCAAATCCCTTAAAATATACGTGAACAGAGAGCATAATTGGCAATATCCATTTTTAAATTAAATCTGGGACCAAGCGCATAAAGAAATTGAAGGAATGTAACATCCTAAGATTACAGCATATAAAGTATCCAAGTGGCCAAAGAATAAAAAGTACAAAAGAACCTGATTGTTTTATGAACTTAAAAAAAGAGAAAGGCAACAGCATTCCCACAGTTGCAGTGTGCTGTAGTGCTATTCTCCTTCCTATCCTAACCAAAGAGCGATTCTTACAATGTGGCCCTTATGTGAAAAACAACTGAAAATGCTTTTTCATTGTGGTGTTTCCATTCAAGAAACACAAAGAACAAAAGTCTCTCACTATGTGGATTGTCTGTATTGCCTAAAGTATGGATCAGAGTTCCAAGGGCCAAATCCTGCCCCTTGAATACCTGTAAAGCTGACTCACTAGTTATCAACCTAAACAAACAATAGCCGCTGCAGCAACAGGACCCTGGAATTCCTTTACAGGGTCCCTTCTTCCATATATCTAACAGGTAACAGGGGCATGAAGCTTTCTACCCCAAAACACACATTCTTCTTAAAAGCATAGTGAGACCTGAATTCACGGGATTTACTAGAAGGACTCAAGAGGAAGCTGATGTCTCCATGGAAAACATTTCTTGCTCTCCACAGAAAGCATTTCTGGCTCTCTCATGCTTTGAACACTAACTTGAATGAAAATAAGACCTGCCCATTCAAAAACAAGAGTGAGAGAGCACAAGCGCTTACCACAGGAGACCTCCCATAAGCTGCAGCTGCTGCCGCCGCTGCAGCCGCTGCACTCATTTGAGGAGAGATGTTATGCAGGCCAGCATATGCAGCTCCAGGGCTAGTCAGCTCACCATTCATTCCAGCATGTGGTACTATTCCAAATGGTGCAGGGTAAGGACAAGGTACTGCCATGGGTGTTCTTAGGCCTGAAGCTATGAAGAAGGAGAAAACAGACTTTAAAAAATACCACACAAGGAATTTAACCAATAAGAGAATGTTATGAGAATGTCGTTGGGAAAGTAGCAAATGCTCAGTTTCAATAAAAAACAGTAATATACTTCAGCTGAACACCTATACTTCAGTGAAACCATTTCAGACCACTGCTGGAAAATTGTGTGGGAATGCTACCCATACTTACACTGTGGAGTATTCAAAAGAGGAAATTTCACCAGCAATCTGAACTGGAACAGTCCAGGAAAGACTGCGGCTTGGATCTACAGGTAATTTTCATGGACAGAAGGGATTTCCATCTGTAGTGTGTGATATTGTCACTGTTCCTCTCCCACTATAGGTGAAAATGCCTACTTAACATGCTACTTCTGAGGAACAGGGAACTCCCATGAACAGCATGAGGGGAGAGTCAATGTTTTTCAGCTCTGGCAAAGATAACCCCATGGATATCTTTTCACTGATCCAAGCCTGTACACCACATGCTGTTTCTGTTTGTTTAAATAATCTCTAACAGAAACAATCATTAGAGCTGACCATTCTATGTAGTGCACTTCTAATGTTCAACGTCCCCTTCAAGGACCACTGCCTTGTCGTGGGGAGGGGGCTTGCGTGGTTCGATGAGGCTGTGGGCTATGCCATGGAGGGCCACCCAAGAAGGACAGGTCACAGCAGAGAACTCAGACCAAGCGTGATCCACTGGAGAAGGAAATGGCAACCCACTCCAGTATCTTTGCCAAGAAAACCCCATGGACAGTATCAAAAGGCTAAAAGATATGACGTCGGAAGATGAGCCCCTCAGGTCAGAAGGTGTCCAATATGCTACTGGGGAAGAGCAGAGGGCAAGTACAAGTAACCCCAGAAAGAGTGAAGCGGCTGGGCCAAAGCCGAAAGGACGCTCAGTTGTGGATGTGTCTGATGGTGAAAGGAAAGTCCGATGCTGCATAGGAACCTGGAATGTAAGATCTATGAATCAAGGTAAGCTTGACGTGGTCAAAAATGACATGGCAAGACTGAACATCGA
>NW_015170281.1:768890-777464 GCF_001447785.1 Gekko japonicus | reverse complement strand
ATGGCAGAAAGTGAAGAGGACCTTAAGAGCCTCTTGCTCAGGGTAAAAGAGGAGAGCGCAAAAGTGGGCTTGAAGCGCAACATTAAAAAAAAATATCTAAGATCATGGCATCCGGCCCCATCACTCCTTGGCAAATAGAAGGGGAAGTCGTGGACGTAGTGACAGACTTCACGTTCCTGGGATCCCAGATCACAGCAGACAGTGACAGCAGCCATGAAATTAAAAGACGCCTGCTCCCTGGGAAGAAAGCGATGGCGAACCTAAACAGCATGATAAAAAGTAGAGACATCACCCTGCCAACAAAAGTCCGCATGGGCAAAGCAGTGGTATTCCCAGTAGTCATATATGGCTGCGAGAGTTGGACTATAAGGAAGGCCGAGCACCGAAGAATAGATTCTTTTGAACTATGGTGCTGGAGAAGACTCTTGAGAGTCCCTTGGACTGCAAGAAGATCAAATCAGTCAATCCTAAAAGTAATCAACCCTGACTGTTCCCTGGAAGGCCAGATAATGAAACTGAAGCTCAAATACTTTGGCCACCAATTGAGAAGGGAGCACTCACTGGAGAAGACCCTAATGCTGGGAAAGACTGAAGGTCAAAGAAGACGGGGACGCCAAAGGATGAGATGGTTAGACAGTGTCATAGATGCAACGAAAATAAAATTGAGCCAACTTCAGAGGACGGCGGAAGACAGGAAGGCCTGGCGTGATCTGGTCCATGGGGTCGCAAAGATTCGGACTCGACTGTGAGACTGAACAACAACAACAATGTTCAATGTGCTTCACTAGCCCCATTACATTCTTCTTCACCACAGCTTTGTGAGATGGACCATTGTACTCCACAGTGACAGAGATACAGTGACTTGCCCAAGATCATCTAGTTTAGCCTAAGGCAGCAGTGACAACTGACCTCAGATCCAAACCCCAATGCTGTATCCATTAAAAGCTCAGTGGCTATCAGAAGGCAGCACATTTAAAAGCCCACTCCCAGGCTTCCAATCTCTACTAACCTAATGGGTCGACGCCTGGTGGCTTACCAGGCACGGGCCTCAATCCAGGTGTAGAATTACTGCCTGGAGTAGGAGCATCAGTCCGCGGAGTGGGAGTACTTGATTTAGAAACGGGGGTGGTGGACTTCTCATTCTAAAATGGAAAAAGAAAAGAAAAATCTTTAGTTTTGCCATCAGACAATGACAGCTATCATTTTTTGTTTAACATTTTTATTGAAGTTTTAATAGTACAAACAGATATTAATACCAAATATAACCACTTCAGATTTGACATAAATTTTTTAAGTATGAGTAACATCTTGATCTTTACAACAATCTTTTAGGATAAACAAGTAATTAAAAGTATTTTCTAATTGTGAAATTAACTGGAAGTTGTCGTGTTTCGAAAAATAAGAGATATAACTATAACTCAAATAAACATTTAGGTTTAGAAAGTCAGATGATGATACATTTCTAAGTATGAATGACTGACCTGTTAGGCTGAAGTGTTATCAGCAATTTGTTGTACTATGGCATCTTGACTAAAACACTTTTACTTTTCAATCTTAGATCCATTTTGTGTAGTCCTTCCATGAAGGAGGTATAAATTTTTCACTCCCCAAAAAGGTAAGGATAGAAAACCACTTTGCACTAAATTTTAGATCTGGCTGGCCCGTTTTTGCGGTGTTGCATCTTCCAGTAATATTTTCCATTATGTATTGATCCCAAAGTTTGGAACCAGTCCTGAATAGTGGGTGGCTTGGGATCTTTCCATTTAAGGGCAATCGATGTTCTTGCCGCATAAAGCATTGTTTTCAGGATATTTTTATGGTGGTGTTGATCAATGTTTTCTGGCCAAGTTTTCAGGATTATATGAAAGTTCTATATCTATGATTTGTTTTATTTTCTTCAGGACTTCCAACCAAAATGGGCGGATCTCGTTGCATAACCACCAGCAATGTGCGAATGAGCCTACTTGGCCACAGCCTTTCCAACACAACGGTGAGTATTTTGTAGATATTCTAGATATGGTTTGGGGGGTAAGATACCACCGTGTGTTTATCTTGAGTCTGTGGAATGACAGCTATCATACATGAGGGTTGCTTGACTTGTACAATTATCCTGTGGCAACTTCTGCACAAGCCACAATGGTTCAATTAGTATTTTCCTGTTTTCCCTATGGGTCACTCAACTATAGCAAAGGTAATGCTGCTTATGTAGAAACTGATTCAGTCACTCTTACACAGACTGAACGATAAAACAGAATGTTCTGGGCGATTCATACCCGGATGCTCCCAATGTTTTTTACTATGCTAACAGAAACTGTACCAGGGGCCTATTTATACTGGGGCTACATGAGGGTAAAAGAAGAGGGAGTTGAATACTGTTTTCTCAATGAGGTTTTGTTGACTGAAACCTCTTCCTCCCAACCCCTGGTACTATTATCAGCCCTCAAAGGAAAACAAACCAACAAACGTTAGCCAATCACTGGGCTGTCTTGTGTCCTTTGACAACTATAACAGCCTAGGGGAGGAGTCAGTTTCAAAAGTCACATGGGGGAGGGGAGACTTAAAACCTTTTTTTATGACAGGGTCCTGATCCAAACCAGATCCCCACACAACTTCTATTAATATTTTACAGTATGAAGAACCAAACAAGCTCAAAATATGTCTTGTAACAATGAGATAAGAAAGGATTTCAGCCCAGCTATCACATTCCAAACTTTGGATTCAGACAACCACCTCCCATCCCCAGCAAAAGAAAAAAAAAGAAAAGAAAAGAAAGAAAAGAGAAAGTGCATAATGTAACATAAAGTACATACTGGCTTCTTGAAGAAACTCAACACACAATGGCTCCCACATCCAATGCTCATTACAGAGGGGATGCAATTTTAACTTGTTCAATGACCCGATGGTTGTAGAGTCCATTATGTATAAGATGTCTTAAGACAACATATGTAGTCTTCACCATGCTATGATGACTATAAATATCAATAAATGATTGAGGAAGAACACTTGCCATCTGAATTCACCCTTTCTACAGTAGTGGTTTTTAGACCTTCCTGAGTTAGTACTGTTAAGTATGTGTAGCATGAATTTTGAGTTTAGCCCAGGGACTTTGGATAGCTAAGGTTTATATCACAAAGGTTATCTAAAGTAGATGACTACTGTCTAGGAAGTGATTCTCACCACTTCCAAGGGCTTGTGTGTGTTTGTCTAAAGGCTACCATTCTTAATGCTAAACGCACATTTGACTTCTTCCACCTCCTAAGTAATGACATAAGAAATGCAAGCATCCTGCAGAGAAGAGTATGAAAAAGTCATGGCACTTTCAATCCAGAAAGATGATGCACTACAGGCACAAAAGGAAGAAAAGAAGGGAGCTAACACCACTCTGGGCATGCAAGCAGTCCTTCCTTCTGTGAATTGTGACTAGCTATGCAAGTCAAGAAAGGCTCTTGTAAATGACAGATTATTTTTTAGATAGAAAGTGATTGTAGTTGAACATAGCCCAGGAATACAAATAAAGCCAAGAACCAAATCACGTCCAAGCAGGTAGCTGAATTTACTGTAAACTGCCATACAAAAAATATTCCAAGAACCCCTGTGTGCTCTTATTTCTCCACAGAATGGCAAGCTCCCCGATGCAAAAAATAAAATAAAATAAAGGCATGTCTATCATTTCAGACATTGCTAGCAGAAAGAAAACCCTTTCTCCCCAAATATTCTGGGTTTCAATTGTATCTTTTTGTACTGAAAGCAGTTCTATATCAAGAATTGCAACTGGGACACATCTCATTATTTTCTCTATTTAGACATATGGAGACAGACATAGATCATACAGTCACTTACAAGGCTAAGTTCTTTGGATTTGGAGGATGGAGTGCTGCTGGAAGATGCTATTGAGGCTGGGCTAATTGGTGCATCTTTCTTGAGTAGACGAGTCTTGTCCAAGCCATTCTCCCTTGGAGAATGTGCTGGGCTTCCTCGTGGAGAGGAAGGATCCTGAAAACAAATTGTAATTATTATCAAGGCATTCTATTTGTTGTGGGTTGGTTGAGCAACCTATAGCTTCTTTGTCTTTGCAATGCAACCCATGCATGGCACCTTGCTTTATGGCATTCATTAACAGTGGCTAGCCAGTACAGACATATTCTCCCCTGCCCCAGGACAATAGGAATAGCATTGTTACTTTGATCTACAGGAAAGACAATTTATCCCGACTGCAAATTAACCCTCCAATAACAGAAAAATATGATCCTACATATACAGGCAACATTCAAATGTATGTAAGTAATATGCCCAATAAACAATGGCACCAAAAGCCCTATGGTACAAACCTCATTGGAAACATCAACCACCAAGTTGTCATCACTCTTCTCGCCATCACTGTCCTGCAATAAAGAACAAGAAAGCATAAACATCTCTTTGACAGATCCATTTCCAGCAGGCTAGTTCACATACAATTGCTGGAAACAGGCCAGAACACAGATTTACAACATTTGCTTAGTTACTGATGTTATTCAGATTAGAATTTAAATTCAAACTGGAAACAGCCAACAGACATCCTTTACTCACATAACGAGTTGCTATTTCTTTTTCTTCTGTTTTCTGTTTTTTACTGTCAGAAGAGTAATCTGTTGAGTTTCTGTGTTTTTCAGAAGCTCTGAAACTGGCTGAGGGAGACACAGATGAGCTCTGAAATGAGAGAATAAAGGAGAGGGGATTGTTGGTACAATTATCCTTTGATTCAGGTTGGAAGAAGGAGGAGGAGGAGGAGGAGATTGGATTTATACCCCAAAGGTGCCTCAGAGCGGTTTACAAACTCCTTTCCCTTCCCCTCCCCACAACAGACACCCTGTGAGGTAGGTGGGGCTGAGAAAACTCTTGACGGAAACTGCTCTTTTTCAAGGACAGCTCTTATCAGAACTATGGCTTGCCCAAGGTCATCCAGCCAGATGCAAGTGGAGGAGTGGGGAATCAAACCCGGTTCTCCCAGATTAGAGTCCGCGCACTTAACCACTACACCAAACTGGCTTTAGTGCTTATACCTCAAGGAGATGATCTACAAAACTGCATGAACAAGGAGGTCCAAGCTTTATCCAGTTTCTCCCACAATCACAGAGCAGAACAAGAATTTCTAAGGAATGTGCAGCCTATGACATCAAGGACCAGGCTGCAAAATGTAATTAAAGGAAGGTGTGCTTGGTGTGTAGGAACTCCTACTGCAAACAGGAGGCTAAATGTACTTGCAAATATATTTACTTGATTCTTACAACCAGGTATATTATGAGGTGCCACTTCCATGTTACCTTTTCAGGTTGGAGATATTGGGTGCTTACTTAAAGGTAAAACTCCTGGTGAAGTGGGTACATCCACTTGGACCTGCTCCAATTTAGGCATCTACTTGAACACACTCTGGGATTGCCACTTCAAATTGCAAAATGACATCTGTTATGATGTTGTGATGTTCTTGTAGGAATAAACAGCTTTAAAAGGGGATTAGATAGATTCATGGAGGATAGGTCTATCAGTGGCTACTAGCCATGGTGACTGAGGGGAACCTCCACATTCAGAGGCACTAATCCTCTGAATCTCCCAGTCAGGAGGCAACATCAGAGAAAGGTCTCGACCTCTGTGCTCTGTTGGTGGCCCTACAAAGGCCACTGTGTGAGACACTTTGCTGGACCAGATGGACTACTAGTCTGATCCAGCAGGGCTCTTATGTTTGAATGCTGTACTCATATCATCTTAACATGTATTATTTTAATGTTACCCCCATTCTATGTTTGTTTGTCCTTAATGTTTGTATGTTTTTGAAATTTTTTTAGATAAAATTCTATCCCCCCCCAAAGAGATGGTATGTTTGAATGCTGCAGAAAAATTAACAGCTCACAATAAAACTAGAAGTCACTTCTCCATGCACTCATGTTTTTATTCAAGCAAGCAAGAATTCTAGTATGTTTCTGAGAATATATGGCATGTGTGAATTGACAAAATGTAAAAAATGCATTTACCAAACTACACTACTAAAATGCATTTACCAAACTACACTACTAAAAACAAACAACTTCAATGCTGAAATACTAGCACTTTATGGTTATCTGATTGTCTTAAATTGTTTTAAATGTTTTATGTGGATTTTATGGTACTCTGTACCGACTAACGTAAACCTCCCTGAGCCTGTTCGCTGGGAGGGCGGGATACAATCATGAAATGCAGAATTTGTTTGGTACCTGGACAGACACTAGAAGTAAACGCCATTGAAATCAATGGTGCTTTGTTCCAAAGTAAAGACAGGTAGCCAAGTAAAACAAATCGCTGAAGGCAGTGGATTTAAAATGTTTTACTTCAGTCAGAACTACCCATAATCATGCTCAGGAACCAAGTCATTGATTTTATAAGAAAGTAAAATATATTATTGTGTACGGATATTGCAGAATTAAAATGGAACATTAATAGTGTACTATTCCACACAACACAAATGTAAAATTAATACAGGAACTACAATTCGGAACATGCAAGCATGCTATGGCTTGATATGTTGCTGATACAGTATGGCAGATGCTTCCATGCATTCTGAAGGAGTACACTATGGAGTCCACAGGGCTCCAGCTTGCTCCCCTTGCTATTTAACATCTACATGAAAACATAGGGAGAGGTCATCCAAGGATTTGGAGTGACATGTCACCAACAGGCAGGTGACACCCATCTCTATTTCTCCTTAACAACTAAATCAGGTGGGTCTGTGAACGGAAGCTCAACCCAGACAAGAGTGAGATGTTGCTGGTGAAAGGAGAAGCTGCCTGGGAGCCGCAGAGCCAGCCTGTCCTTGAAGGGATTGCGCTCCCTCTGAAGCAGCAGGTTTGTAGCTATCTGGTATTAAAAGGTAAAGGTTCCCTTGCTCGAAAGCTAGTCGAGTCCGGCTCTAGGGTTGCGGTGCTCATCTCCGTTTCAAAGCCGAAGAGCCAGCGCTGTCCGAAGACGTTTCCGTGGTCATGTGGCCGGCATGACTAAACACCAAGGCTCACGGAACGCTGTTACCTTCCCACTGAAGTGGTACCTATTTATCTACTTGCAATTTCTTGCTTTCGAACTGCTAGGTTGGCAGGAGTATCCGGTATTACTGGATCCCAAACTATGATGGTAGACTCCGGTCTCCTCTTTGGCACACAGAGCTTTATAATCAACTCTTGCTGGTTTGCCAGCTATGAGCATGATCTGGCCACAGTATTCCAAATTAGATTACTGTAATGCACTCTCCATGTGGCCGCCTTTGAAAATGGTCTGGAAACTTCAAGTGATCCAAAATGCAGCATCCAGGCTATTGGCAGGGGTGACTACAGGTAGGTAGGTATCATTTTATTGTATATGGCCATAAGCCTTCAAAATATCAAAACACTCTCAGAAAATATATACATTAACATATAATAGAATGTTTCAACCTCTATTAAAACGTATAAAACTCCTGTTAAAATTATCTCGACCTCTGGTCTTTAAAACCGATAAGACTTTTTAAAATCACTCACTTGGTTGCAAAGGTATTACAGGGATCATAATCTCGCCTGCTGCACTGGTTATCAATCTGTTTCAGGGTACAATTCAAAATGCTCATTCTTACTTTTAATGCCCTAAATGGCTTGAGGTCAGGGTGTCCGAAGGACTGTCTCCTCCCATACTATCCAGCCCTCCAGTTAAGATCTGCTTCTCAAGCCCTTTTCTTCAAATGTGAGGTGCATGGCGACTAGAAATTGGGCATTTTCTGTGGCGGCACCTTGCCTCTAGAACACCCCTCCCCTAACGCCTGCCTGATATCAAAACACATCTTATAACTAGGGATGCCAGCCTCCAGTTGAGGCCTGGGGATCCCCTGGAATTACAGTTCATCTCCAAACTACGGAGATCAGTTCCCCTGGAGCAAATGGATGCCTTGGAGGGTGGACTCTATGGCACTGTACCCCACTGAGGTCCCTGTCCTCCCCAGGCTCCACCCTCAAATCTTCAGGAGTTTCCCAACCTAGAGACGGCAATTGTCGCCCCCCACCAGTGGCTGGGGGGACCTGGCAACCCTACTTCTACTAACTCAGGCTTTATTTGGGGGGTTTATCTTACTGGCTTTTAAATGGTCAGTTTCTGCTTGATGGATAGCTTTATTATTTATTTATTTATTATTCAATTTATATCCCGCCCTCCCCTCAGGGCGGCTAACAATTAGGGCTCAAGGCCATACTTAAAACAGTTAAAAACTGTTGTGCTCTTTATGTTCAATGGTTTGTTTTTAATATTGTGAAGTGGTTTTAATTCTAAGCTGCCATGAGCAGGACTTTGAAGAAGTGGCACAGAAACATCCTAAATAAATAGTAACATCTGAAAACAGGAATATGTGGATCATGTGTAGGAAGCTATCACCTCATCAACCTATGGATGTGATGTAAGCATTACTGGACACATCCACGCCTCCAGTTCTTCCATCCCATGAGACAGCTTCAATGTCTCAATCCCTCAATGATACATTACATAGGGATTTATCTTTTGTGAAGGATTCAATACTGAGAAGAGGGCAGGGCCAAGACAAAGTCAACAAAA
>NW_015170281.1:717427-768848 GCF_001447785.1 Gekko japonicus | reverse complement strand
CCAACATTTTAAAAAACTTCAGCTTTTAACACACATCTCTATGCAAATAACCTTATGCATGTTTAAGAATACCCCTGCTCTATTTATATTCATTCTGCAAATGAAGAGAAGGCAGATTATAATTTGAATTCAATTCAGTATGACTCATCTTTTTTTTTTTAAAGTAATTGGCTGCAATAAAGGGGGAAACTAATTACTGAATGACAATTAGAGTGATGGCTAAAGAGCCAAGAGTAAACCACTGCACTGATTTAAACCAAAGTATTTATTTTCATAAATCCAAAACCACATGGATTCATTTTTCTCAATCTAGTTAGCCTCAGTGCCATAAATATCCTTTTAATCTTTGATTTTGGTGCTTAATAAAGTTATAATTTAGAGCACCCCACTAGCATGAGAAAGAAGCTAATTATGACTAGCTCTTTAAGGGATGATCAGCACACTGGGACAATATATACTGCTTAGCAGCTGAGTGGCTTTCTAGAGTATAATCAGGTACACACATACTTGTAATTATCTATCTAGCTGACCCCCATGCTATAGAAATTATTAGTATAATATGCACACATATATTTCTTAGAAGAAATGGAGAGTAAGAGCCCATTTAATACTTCAAACAACTGGTTTCACAGTCAAGTCCTCTCCTCAGGAACTATAAATCAAGGGGAGGGGGGAGTTCTCAGCATGCTCACGAAATGATGACTTCCTTGGATTTGGGGGAAACATCATGGCAATTTTATCATTTTAAAACAGATACAAATAATAAAGAGTAATTCATTTAAACAAGAGAAGTTTAATTTCTCCATGCAATTGCACACTTGTGTATATGGCTATATCAAGACATTTTAGTGAGAGACAGCTGCTTACATGGGGACGGTCACAGGCCTTTTGTGTTTTGTGCAGGAGACTAGTGGCAAGGAGGTCAAGCATATTTCAGTTTTGGCTACCAGTTGCATATTGCAAGTAAACCTTGTAAATAAGGAAGTCTGCAAATCGCTTGGGAGACTCCAAAATAGTCCAAAAATAGCACATAAGTCTAAAATAGTCCAAAAATAGCACGTAAGTTCCACTGATGGAAACCAAAATTGCTTAAAAATCAAATGTGGATCTTTATGTTGCTAAAGACACTTTGGTGTGCATCATACACAGATGCTATCATTATAGTATTACTGTCACAGATGTTACGTGTGGGATTGTGGACGTCCTCTCCAAAAGAAAAAGTTCTCAGATAAATAAATACTTTTTTTAAAAAGTGAACTTATACTATTTATAGTCGACCTTTCTCTCTTGGACTCAAGGTGGATCCGTACATGGACCCGGGATGAATGTGACAAATTGTTCCTCAGATGTTATGCCCATAACCAAGTTCTTGGAGACTATCATGAATATCTGGTAAGTTAGGAGCTGTGGGGTTTCCCCCATGCAGACAGCCATCTTACTGACACATTACTCATATGTAGTTCAAAAAAACCCATTATGTGGGTTACTTAATGAAAGTGAAAAATGCAAATATGTCAGAGCCAATGATGGAGAGCAGTTCTATGTGCAGGAGAATCACAACTTCTGTCTCCAGGTTATTGAATACGTTCACAAGTCATCTCCTAGAATTTGGATTTGGGCACATCGCCATCAATCAAACTGACCTGGAAGATCAACCCTGCATTCATACGAAGTCTTAGTGAAGATAACCATGGCCAAGAGGTTATGTTTCCATTTGAAAGGGGGATCTTTTCAGTACTACATTAAAACAATCCCATCAGTTATATGATCTGTCTAGCTTGGGTAACAATGTCTCTTTATGAAGACATGCTTGCAGCAGTTTGCAAAAAAACCTGAAAGACAGTAATCAATCACAGAAATAGTTGTGGCTGTCCTACAGTCATTAGTTGGTTTTCTATATGACCATGTACACAAATAACCTTTCATTAGGTTCTACATCAAATGATTTTAAGGAAAGTATGTAAATGAACAAAATATAATGTCTTGTCTTAGAAACTGGACTGGATGCTAGAATTTGCTCAGTTACTCCCAGGTTTGGAAAGCCTTAGACCATGAACTTGAGCAGTCTCTATTAAGCTTTAAGCAATTAACAAGCAGCAGATCTGTATTTTACTCAGCAAGTCATCAAACCCTTCCCATGCCCCTTCCCGCCTAACAATGTTGTGTTTCTTGAAGTCATCCAGGAAGATGACAGGAAACACAGCAAGGCAGGCAACACAACACTGAGAAAACATGAATGTAAAATTGTCAAGATATTATTTTTCAATGAATCAGTGACCATTGGTGTAGGAGTATACAAGCTTTGCAGTTACAACTAATCTCCAATAGACAATTAGGAAGCTAGCTAAAATCCAGTCTAGATGTTATACTTGTCAAGGGGATTAGCATTCCCTTCAGCTAGGCAAGTTTCCTCTCCTGTTATCTGAGTGCAGCTAAAACTCACATCTTGAGTTTTTCACTTCATCTGGCCAAAACAATCAACAGAGACATCTAGAAGATGGTGGTACCTTTTCCGGTTTTGGCGATTTGCTGGATGGGTGTGCTCACATTGCGCTCTGAAGTAAGTGACCTGAATCACGGCAGATGGGAGGGGGCGTGGATGTTTTCATGCCCGCCTAGAGCCCCTGCAGGGTGTGTGTGTGTTGCAGCCTGGGGTGCTGAAGCGTGCCTCTTCTGAGGCGATGGCTGAGGAATTGAGGCTCCTCTTTATCCTGATAGGTCCCGCTGCCACAAGGCCATTATGGCATTTAGAAGCTCATGCTGGGTGAGGCGAGCAAGTGACCCTGCAATTCAAAGCTCTTCCTACTTTGAAAAAAACCCGTCGGAATGAACTGTGAGTTAATCGAAGCCCCGATGAGCTAGTCAAACGTTAAAGTGGAGAACCGATCACAAGCCCCAAATTCCTACAGTGGGAGGGGAGAAGCTGGGGATAGCCCCCCGAAAAGAAAAGGGGTTTCTAAGCGATAATTTGGAGGCAAGAGATGGTTCTAAATAGAAAAGCTTCAATCTAGCCGAAAGGGGTGTAAAACAGCTCAACACGGAAATAAATAAACAGACTTACAAGCTTCTCAAACAAACTTTATTCTTGTGTAAACAATGTCTACCAGAGGAGAAAAGATGGCGAAAAAGCGAAGACCTTCTCCAGGAAGTGCCGGTTCAGTGACCTCAGCTCATAAACCGGAAGCAGTCACTGACTTCCCAAACATGATGGCCATGGTGTTGCGCCCTCTGCTGGACCAGATGACTAATGTCAACAGCAAATTAGACTGTCTCCAGAACTTTTGAGCCAAGCATTGGCACAAATGACAGATTTAAAATCAGATTCACTACAAAGCGATATGGATATGGTTTATCGAACCTATCCGGAATTTATCAAGGAAAATAAACTGCCTGGTGAAATATTTGTTAAATTCTCCAAAAGATCAACCGGAAATGTGATTTTAAAAGCGACAAATGGGAAACCACTGAAAATCAAAGGCAAAGAAGCAAAGATTTTAAAAGACATTCCATTTGAAATCCGCAAGAGATGACAGTACAAAAATTGAACTGCTTTTCTGCATAAGAACTCCACTCCCATCAGATGGATATTTCCAGAAGGACTTATCTTCAACTACAATGGAAAGAAAGAGAAGATTGATTCTGTCCAAAAAGCAAAAATGTTCCTGGATCAGCAACAATTCACATCCAAAGTCCAAGGGAAAGCAGAGGCTATCGTACAAACAGAGGAAAAGAGCGATCATGACTCAGAAGCTAGTGGAATTGTTTTTGGCAGCTCTGCAGAAGAGTCCGATTCTGAAAAAGGAGCCACGGCTCCAAAAACACTTAAAGTCCAATTGAAATTTGATAAAGCTAAACACAGGAAATAGTGACTTTATTGAAATCCTGAGAGTCCATGAGTCCCTTAAGTTTCTATGATGTATCCAATAAGGCTAAATGGGTTTGACTTAGTGACATAGTGAAATAAGATCAGTATCATCCTATTATATGTTTGTAATCTGATAATAGTAGGAATGATTAATCAGTAATTCATACGTATTATGATCCTTGCTATATCTCTTGTTTTATTAGTGTTAGTACCCCATATATCCCTTTCCTTTGTAGTGTGTAGTAGAAAAGCAATACTTTTTTAAAAAAAAATGAAGATGGTGGTACCAATAAATAACAGCTAGGATGGGTGGGTGAAACTCACAGAGGGAAACCAATTCTCATACTGAGTGTGATGGCTTCAGGTATTTAAAACAGTATGAGGGTTGGTCCTGACAGGCTGGCTCAATAAAATGTTAAAAAAGTATCTGGGATAAAAAAGCAACAACTGGCCCCATAAGATAATATTCCTGGAAAAATATTTTAGTTGTGTTTTACATGTTGAGACCACCAAAAATATTGGTGCAAACCTCTATATCAAACTGATCAGAATCTTCTTGATACTACACATTTCAAGAATTAGTGTCCTTTAGAGTAGAGCTGAAATTTCTTTGAAGTGCACATATTTTCCAATACTGTCCCATGTTTTTGTGATAAAATGTCTGAAAATATTTAGGTACTGCCTTATCACTACTATATCTGCAACTTCGTAGGCTAATTCTGTATACTCCTAGGGGTTTCTTCCTTTGTTATCTCAATATGAATTAAATGCACTGCTGTAATCAGTAATAGTTGCTAATTGTTTTTACGTTCTATAAATACATAATATAGCTGGATTCTTAAGAGTTTCCCCAAACTTCCTTCCTTACTATTTTTATTAACTTTTATAGAGAATGTTGTGCACATGTTACACATGAGGAACTCAGACTGAAAGGCACCAGTTCCTTTAGACCCACAGAATAAGCTTAGCAGCAATTCAAACACACAGGCTCAGATTCAGATCCAACTACCCAACCACTTTCTTAATTTTCTACATGGAAGATTTGGGTTTTTGTGCCTTTGGCTGAAAATATTACAACACACGATGCCTACATTTTTACAAATACATACCAAATATATCTTTAGCACAAAATACAGACACATAAATTACCCAGTCATTATTTACCAGCATACTTTTTTTCTGATTTGTTTGTTTGGAAAGCCAAGACATGTAAAACTTGTCTAGCACAGTAACCATCTCCTCTGCACTAATTTTCTGTACCATTCAAAGTCCCTATAAAGGGGACTTCCGGTGGATGGCTGCACGCTGAGCAGTCGCACCTCCTGGACCTCCCGGGGGTGAAACTGCGCGCAGGCGGAAAGGAGGGGGGGCGATGTATCACACTCCCCCCAGGAGACTGGCAAAAGCCTCCTGGCCAAGGGACTTCTGAGAGGTTGCCTCTTCCCCAGCACGATGCTGGGGAATTGAGGCGCTTCTCCATCCCCATGGTCCCTCCGTCTGTGTCCGTTTGGAATTAGTGAAGCTGGCCCGGACAAGCGCAGGAGATCGAGCGGTGGAAAATGAAAGTAAAAGAGGTCGGATGGCCGATAATGAATGTGAGTCAGATGGAAGCAATTTGATAAACTAAAAAGAAAGCTCCCCCAAAACCCCATGGCCTAGAGGGCAAAGCGAGCAGGGGAGGGGCCCCTCCCAGGTGCACAACTCTACGTGAGACTGGGGGGGGGAGCAGAAGCAAAGCGGTTAAAAAACTGCTGGAAAGACTTACCAAGGCACGCATGAGCGGTGGAGGGCAAATTCAGAGACTTTTAAAGTTGGGCGAAAGTAAACAATCGAAAAAGATGGTGGGGAAGAGGATGAAGAAGGAGAAGCTTTTAAAAATAAAAGGAGCTGAGAGTCCAAGACCGGAAAGAACCACCGAGTTGGCTAAAACGATGGCAGAGTCCCTGCGCCCCCTGCTGGAGCAGATGACTAATCTTCAATAGCAGCTGTCAAAAATGAATCAATGCATATCTACCCAGCAGACACAAATCAATGATACACTTAAAATCCTGGACCAAACAACAGAGAAAGTGAAAGAGGTTGACGCCTATCTTATGAGCGAAATGGATGTGGTCTACAGGTCCTATTCCATATACATAAAGAAGAAGAATCTGCCTGGGGAAATTGTGGTGAGATTCTCAAAGAGGCACGTAAGGAATTGTATCCTGAGAGTGACGGCGGGGACACCTTTGAGAATTGAGGACAAGACTATTCGGATTTTGAAAGATATTCCATTTGAAATAAGACAACGGAGAAAGAAGTATAAAGATTTAATCCTTTTTCTTCAAACCAACGCAATTGGCTATAGGTGGTTATACCCAGAGAGCATGACCTTTAAACTCCAGGAAAAGAAAGAAAAGATTGACTCTGTGGCAAAAGCACAAGACTTTTCGAGAGCACAGCGGGGTGAGCCAGAGAAGGTAGATAAAGAAGAAAAGGACAGTAAGTCCAGTGGCGAGCTGGACTCGGGGTCCTCTGAAGAGGACTCTCTGTCGGAGAAAGGTGCAGCGGCTCCTAAAAGTCCTTACAAACTGCGGAAGAGACAAGACAAGAAGAAATGAAGGTTGAAAGACTCTGAATGGAACTCTGATAAATAAGATATTTTAACATGGAGATGCTGAGGGAATATTTCCTAACAGTTAAACTTAAGATTTAAAAGTTCATAGAATGTAGCGTTTAAAGTGATGGTATAGTATATAAGCTATTTTGAAGATCTCCTCTCTTGGGTTTTTAGTTAGTAGTGGTTATCTTTACTTTCTCCCTAAATGTAGTACCCCTCCCTTTTTTCATTGTAGTTTGTAGTCTATATATAAAATGCAATTAAAAAAATCCCCTCCGGGGGGCCAAAAAAACAAAAACAAAACAAAGTCCCTATAAAGGCTTCCATCCATCCCACTTAATGTTTAGAACAGTCTGTAGGCAATACGGCATAAACTGTGAGATGCCTCTGTTGTGTGGTGTACTAAACATGCAGATGGATAATTTCACCTCAACCTTAATTGGCTCATGAACAACTGCATTGGGACAAACAAAAAGAGACTCTATGAAACCTCATCTACCAGACCAACCTATGACAGAAAGCTGGCTTAATTCCTTTGTCATTATGATAGGTGACAACCACCACTGGAAACAGGTGCCAGACATGGCCTGAAATATCTTCCCTGACAACGCACAAATTAACTGATCATAAAGAAGGTAATAGAAACCATCTTACAAAGCCATAAATATCTGGCCAGCAAGAGGGCAGCATCAGAGTGCTGCCTGCTTGCAGTAATTAGTACTTCACATGACTTCAACAAGGCAAGAATTATTATTACCCTTCAAACCCCAATAGCCATTGAAGATTACTTACATTACCATGTGTGGCTCCAAGTGCAACAAGGGTGGGGGGAGCAATGAAGTAAAGAATAAGCAGAAGCAAGCTGGCCTCTCCCAAGCCATGCTGCTGTTCAGCCATCTGACACAGCACCTTAAATTGCTGACCTCAGATGGGCAAAGAACAAAAAGTAACTCAATGAAATTAACAGTAACTGAAGACAGCCCAGAACCCTCCCACGCAATAAGGCTAAAAAGTCTAGAAACCTTTGGAAAATGCGATCATTCCCTTGTGAAACTTTACAACACTGGGACAATGATATATTTGGAGTGCCATAATTAAAACAATAATTCCCACCAAAGTGGGAATTATGAGATAATTGACCATCCTAAGGTATTAAGCAAGCCATAGTAAAAGCCAAGGATGCTCAGTGCTAAGGTCAATTATAATACAATTATCTGAACATTATTGCTGTTATAAAGTCTGCTCAAAGTATAAAGGAAACAATAAAAATGGATAAAGTATGCACAGCAGGAAAATGACCTTAGAAGAAAACTACTTGGCTGACTTTGCACCTGTTTTGAGGTCTGCAAGATATAAGAAATGACCACTCATTAGGGTTGCCAACCTCCAGGTGGTAGCTGGAGATCTCCTGCTATTATGACTGATCTCCAGGCAACAGAGATCAGTTCATCTGAAGAAAACAGCCACTTTGGAAAATGGGCTCTATGACATTATACCCTGCTGAAGTCCCTCTCCTCCTCAAAACTGCCTCCTCAGGCTCCACCCCCAAATCTCCAGGTATTTCCTAACCTGGAGCTGGCAATCCTACAACTTGTTTTCATGCTGAAGAAATTCTGGGGGGGATGCTATACAAACAATTCTAGAACACTTAGGTGTGACAATTCAGCATATCTTAGGTCACATGGGCACCTCTATACAACTCACCTAATTTCAACACCTATGCTCAAATCTACCTACTTTCTTGCCATGCAGAGCTAATAAGTGTATATGATGCAAACAAACACTAATAGTGAGCTTTGCAAAATCCAAGCACAAACTACTTCCCATTACATGGGCCTTCTCAGATAATTAGAATGATGCTAGTAATCCAAGGGTCTGATCACAAAAACATAAGAGAAGCCAATGTTGGATCAGGCCAATGGCCCACCCAGTCCAACACTTTGTCACACAGTGGCCAAAAATACCAGGTGCAATCAGCAGGTCCACCAGTGGGGCCAGGACACTAGAAGCCCTCCCACTGTTGCTCCTCCCCCAAGCACCAAGAATATAGAGCATCACTTGCCCCAGACTGAGAGTTCCTATCTATACCTTGTAGCTAATAGCCACTGATGGACCTCTGCTCCATATGTTTATCCAATTCCCTCTTGAAGCCGTCCATGCTTGTAGCCACCACCACCTCTGGTGGCAGTGAATTCCATGTGCTAATCACTCTTTGGGTGAAGAAGTACTTCCTTTTATCCGTTCTAATCCAAGTGCTCAGCAATTTCATTGAGTGCCCATGAATTCTTGTATTGTGAGAAAGGGAGAAAAGTACTTCTTTCTTTACGTGCTCTATCGCATGCATAATCTTGTAAACCTCGATCATGTCACCCCCTCAGTCATCATTTCTCCAAGCTAAAGAGCCCCAAGTGCTTTAACCTTTCTTCAAAGGGAGTGCTCCAACCCTTTTATCATTCTAGTTGCCCGTTTCTGCACTTTTTCCAATGCTATAATAGCCTTTCTAAGGTGTGGTGACCAAAACTGCACACAGTATTCCAAATGAGGTTGCACCATCAATTCATACAGGGGCATTTAGATACTGGCTGGTTTGTTTTCAATTCCCTTCCTAATAATCCCCAGCATAGTGTTGGCCTTTTTTATTGCAGTTGCACACTGTCTCGACATTTACGTGAATTATCTACTACGACTCCAAGATCTCTCTCTTCGTCAGTCTCTGCCAGTTCGGACCCCATCAATTATTTATGGTTCGGATTTTGGCCCCAATGTGCATCACTTTGCACTTGGCCACACTGAACTCCATTTGCCACGTTGACACCACTCACTCATCCTTGACAGAGCCCTTTGGAGTGCCTCACAATCCTCCCTGGTTTTCACCACCCTGAACAATTTAGTGTCATCCGCAAATTTAGCCACTTCACTGCTTACTCCCAACTCCAAATCATTACTGAACCAAGTTACTGAGCCCTGAGGTACCCCATTGCATTTCATCTTAATGGAAATTTCATCTAAATGGAAATCATGATTCTAAAAGGCAATATTTGATGTTTTTATTGCATTTTACCTACTGATTAACTTCACTAATTGCTGATTAAATGATGTTAACAATGTCCTTATACACAGCATAGTATACTTGTGGTTAATACTGAATAGTCAAAGAATTATGAAATAAAAAGGGTGAGATGTTGCTTTAAAAAAGCCCACACAAAGTATACCACTGTCAAAATGACTCCAACAGCAACATTACATAATAGAAGACATGGTAAAGACCTGAACAGTCATCTATTCCAATTCTTCTACACAGAAGAAAGGATATTTTCCCATTATTATTTGGGCTAGGTATTAAGAGTATGATGCAGTGCTTAAAGTGTTGGAATAGATTAACTAAGTCCTTCTAGGGTTTTAAAAAGAAAAGCTTCCTCAGGAGGCTATGTTTTCAGTGGAAAGGAGGGGTAGTTGCATGTACTTAACCACCTCCTTTTGTTTATTGTTTAATACTTTCTGCTCAGTGGTAAAGTGTCTGTCTGGGATCAATGCAATTATCTTTTGTCTCTCTGTATTTCTTTTTTACTCTGTCTGTGTGTCCCTGTACACCTATTGTTCCTATCTTCATACCCTCACCTCATGCCAGCTCCCCCACACTGTGCTTTTTTAAGAAGAGCCCCAACCCCACCTTTTTCAACTATGCTCCTGCAGAGTGCAGGGGGTTGGACTAGATGACCTGCAAGGTCCCTTCCAACTCTAACATTCTATGATTTTTAGGTAAGGCTCTTGACTTGTATCCAGTAACTGCTGGATCAACTGGCTCCTGTTCACATCAAAAGCCCAAAGAGGTACAGCAGCTGTTGCCAGCCCAGCTTCTTAAGTAGCGTTCCATTCCCCGTCCCTGAGGTAAAACTTTAGGAGAAGCCATGCCTAAAAGACAGGGGATGAACTGGCAGCTCCAATCTGGTTTTCAGAATAACAACTTTTTTGGCATGTGGGAGACAGATCTGTCTCCTCTGAATAACAGATCTGTCTCCTCTGAATAACAACTTTTTTGGCATGTGGGAGACAGATCTGTCAGGCCGTGGGGAGGGGCTGGGCGGAAAAACTGTAGAGATCACGGAGAATTGTCAAGGTGCCACGGCACCTGATTTTTTTGAAGCCTGACACAGCAGCCTCAAAATATTAACACCAGTATATGAGAAGTCACTTTTGGCCCGGAGAGTTTCCCTACCATAGTAAGAACGTAAGAACATAAGAGAAGCCAATGTTGGATTAGACCAATGGCCCATCCAGTCCAACACTCTGTCACACAGTGACCAAAAATACCAGGTGCCATCAGGAAGTCTACCAGTGGGGCCAGAACACTAGAAGCCCTCCCACTGTTGCCCCCCCCCCAAGCACCAAGAATATAGTGTGTTTCTTTAGGGAAAGACACAAAATTCTGGGGCATTCTGTATATTCTTGAACAGTGAATCAAATTAGTTAGACTATTCTTACCTAAAATGAGTCAGAGGGCTGTGGGGGGGGGGGAACTAAACGCATAAAACACTTAATCATAGTTGTTAGAATGACGATATATAAACATTTAACTCATTTGGAGGGTCTTGCAAAGATTTCTCTAGGTTTGTTCCAGTGCCTCACAGTTAAGAAATACACACACACACACCAAGCATGCCAGTATTTGTAAAGACAGATCAGTTTACACAGCGTAAGTCAAAGATACCAGCAATTTTGAAGAATAATTCTGTCAGCATGGGCTGCTGAGTCCCTGGCCCCTCCTGACGCACAAGTGCACAAAGGCCCACTTAACAGGAATTTAAAGTAACGGACAGGGCTGCTGCCTAGTGCCACACAGGTGGATGTTTAAACTTAATCCTTTCACTTGCAGTGTCCTCTGCAATCACTGACTGAGGGAATGTAACACAGGTGAGGCCTTGCCGCTACTGAACCTAAAAGGGTCAATGGAGAGAGAAAGTAACCAGCCATGCTGAAGTACAACCAGTGCAAATTATTGAGCAGCGCAGCAGCAAGAGTGAGAGGAAAGATATGCTTAGGAGGAAAGGTCACTGGAATGCCATCCTGGGAAGGCAAATGAAAATAAAGGCACATGGCACAACCACAGGTAGGTGGAAAACAGAGAGGATGACAGAGATAGGAGAAGTAAATTTAGGAATTGTTCTGGTCCACTTGTTAATAGCAATCGAAACATCATTGGCAGTTTATAGCATAATGGTTCAAAAGTCACAATTCAGGTCCCAACTCCTATCAGTGCTAGATGACTTCCTCTTCTCTTCACCAGTACACTCCCCCCATGCATATAGCTAGAGCAGACTTTCCAATGTACAGCAAGTTCTATCCCACATTTAGAGGAGAGTGGATGATTTTCCTGCACATGCAGAGCTCCAGGGAAATATAAGAGCATCTGAACTGTAGTTGGGCCTTGTCTCAAACTATCCAGGAAAGGAAGGCACTTGGATATTTTCTGCATTCTGCCAACCCGGGACAGATTATTCCTGGGGTCACACAGAGAGAAAATTGCCTGGGTTGTGGGGACTGCAGTAAGGAAGTTCAAGGGAAATGAAATTGGCTCTGCTTACAGAGCTGCGCTTGCGGAAAAGGAGCAATTCCACGCCTTTGTCCCGCCCTACTCCAGTCCCCAGACTATATGACTGTTCCTCTGAAAAGGGCCCACAATTCCAGAAATAATCTTTATGGGGGTTAGCGTGGACTGCAGGAATGGATAGGAACACAAGAAAAATTCTGTGTCCTGTGCATAGATGCAACCCACAGATCATAGTTCCATGACGATGCAAGACCTCTTGTGGTAAAGATAATAATACTATAAAGTTTCAGGAAGTAATGAAATAATGATGCTCAGGTACAACGGAGGATCTTAGTATGTGACACATGAGCCAGAATGGACAAGCAAACTAGTAAGGTCTTCAGGCACCATAAAAGGCACATGTTCAAGCCAATTTAATGTCATTGAGGGCTCCTTTACACCTTTCTGGGTATGGGGCTCACTTGCTCATGCTGACAGCAACCTGTGGCTATACAGGTATAAGCAGCAACTGAAGAAATGGATATACAGAAATCTGCATGCCCTGAGCTTAGCACAGTGCTGTGTTTAGCTACAAATGGCTGTTACAATAAACACTTCACAGTGCGCAGAGACCCAACTATGTCTATTCACAGTAGTGACAACTGGTAGTCAGCACAAGGAGGCAGCAGGCAGCCCTCCTTGGACAGGGCTGTAAGTATTTCAGAACACGTTGACTGCATGCACAAAAGAACATTCAGAATGATGAGTTGGTAAACTGTGGACTTTGCATTCTTTGCAAGTCAAACACTATTACTATACCATGTTTATATAACAAGAAAGTTGATATGGCTGGATCTTTCTATTTGGCCTGGATCTTTGTGACCCAAGTTGAATTAATTTTGTGGGGGAATTCCTTCTGTCTGGTCAACATGGGACAGCAACTCTGGAAAGCCAACATTAATATTCTATATTCAGAGAGAATAAATTGAGGGTGATAGTGACTTAAACAAAGGCTATTTTAAATATAAAAGCAGAGCATTTTTTTTTGGGGGGGGGTACTGAATAAAAATCTAGGAAAAAACCTGATTCTATATGTTGGTTATAGGCCTGACCTGGATAGGCTAGCCCAATGTCATCAGATCTTAGAAGCTAAGCAGGGTCAGTCCTGGTCAGTATTTGGAAGGGAGACCACTAAGGAATACTGGGGTTGAAAAACAGAGGCAGGCAATGGCAAACCACTTCTGAATATCTCTTGCCTTGAAAACCTTATGGGGTCACCTAAAGTCGGCTGAGACCAGATGGCAAAAAAAAGGTTCATTCTAATCACCATTAGAATTTAACAGAAATAACTAGATACAGCTGCTAGTCCAGCTTTATTAATACCAAACAAAAATATTAGCATGTGGATACCCCACACAGAAAAGATACAGATTTATTTATTTAAAGCATTTATCTCTTCAGAGAACTGCTTGAGACAGGTCACAATAAAAAAGGCATCTTTCACATTGCCTTAAAAATCTACTTGCATTACCTGATGCTAGCATGTTTTTTTTCCGTATGTTCAGACAACTTCATAAACATCCCAGCACTCTCTCATATCTTCCCTGTCCCGCCCCCATAAAGCTGCACTCTCCCCGCCAAGAGAAATGTATTCGCAACAAAGCCTCTGCTCTGTAATCTGAATTACCTTTTTCACATTGGTGACTTCCAGCACAACCCACCAGCCCACCAAAATCCAACCAAAAAGGGCAGGCTGGTGTGGGTGTTTTTAAAAAATTGCATCTCAATGGTGAAATGTTTCTGCGATTGAAGGTACCTGCATTGGGGCACCTTACTCTTTGCTCTACCTTGGGAGCACACGTTTCTCTTTTTCTCTTTCAGACCGATTTCACACAAGAGCTGCGCTGCGGTCACGCCTCCCTTTGCCCCGCTTCTATTGGTCAATTTCCCTCTCGAAGCCTCAAAAAACAGATCACAAAACTGAAGGGAAAATCGGCGAAGCTGTGGGTCAAAATGTGGCCACGCGGCTTCGAGTGGGAAATTGACCAATAGAAGTGGGGCAAAGATCACATCATGGGTTGTGCAGAGCCACAAAATCTCTTAAATGAGGTTCTACAAAAGTACAGAAACTCCAGTAAGAAAATCAAATTTACAATGTTCCTTCAGTACCACTCAGGACCACCTGGCATCCATTTCAACACAATGGAGGCTAGAGAGCATCTATCAAGAGAGACATAAGCAGGACATTTAACCAGAAAAAAGCAGCAGTCAGCAGTATGAGATACAGAAGATGCAACATAAGAAAGGAGCCTGAAGACATACATGAATGACAGAAGAATGGAGAAAGCCAAAAATACCTCACTACCCTAAGATAAAATGGAAGCAGACAATGAAGTCTATTCAAACTGATATTTTTAGCATTACTTTCCAATACTGTACATAAATCTATACTAGGTTACCAAACCTTCACTTACATGAGGTGATAAGCCAATCTGTATAGGTTCTAAAAAGTACCACAAGGCAATAATATTGACAGTTTTGAGGGGGGGGGGGGAACCCAAGGAAATCCTGATTTCTGCTGCATATTTAAATAACCCTCTAGTGGGCCTGGCTGTGTGCAGCTGAAAACCAGCCGAAGTGGAAATTACAGGCAGTGGATGTGCCTTACTGACATTTTATTAAGCAGCAATCCTTTCCACACTTATTTGGGAATATGCCCCATTGGACTCTGCAGATTTCAGAGTAAATGTGCATAGGGTTGGGATGTAAATCATCTTAAACAGGATCAACTGTATTAATGGAATGGATGGAATACAAAATCACTATTTTGTCCCTTGTTCTCAAAATTTCTGCTAATGCAGTATCAGGGCAAGTTCCATAGTTAGAATCTAGAAGACTTGTGGGCAGATCACTAGAGGTAGATTATACAGAAAATGCAGCCAAGGGATTTTGTCTTTCAGGTTAGGATTTCAGAGGCACAGGGTTCAATCACAATGTCCAGTGTGAAGACCAAATGTGGACCAAGCATCAGGCCGCAGGAACCATGCCACCCTATACAATCCCCCACCACATAAACAACATTCCTGTTATTTTAAATAAATTAATTAATTGTAAATACTGGTTGGATTTTAACTTATTTCAGTGCTATTCAGCTAGCTGCTAGGGTAACAGAGATTTAGAGAATAGACTTACTCTTCCCTCTCTCAATGGCTCTCAGACTCCTCCCCTCAAATGACACATTTTTGTGGGGGTGCTCCAGAAATTTAAGATATCTAGGATATTCAACTCCCATCCCCTGTAAAATATTATCTACCACTTCAATAAGTTGCTTTTTTTCCCTACTCTGAAAGAGTGCAAAAAACAAACAAATCTTTCCTTTTTTACAGAGGTGATCAGCAGCTAACCCTAACCCTGAAATTTAAGAGTGGTTGTCAGATAAAATTAGGCAACCAAGGATGCTTCAGTCCCATAACCAGACCTAAACCAAGACTGGAAGGGGTCTAAACACTTTAGCTCATACAGGAAAGCTTGAAATTGTCCAGTGAACACATGTTCAATCACCTGACCAAGGAATGGAACATTTGAGTTGATAATTACTGACATCTCCTGGTTAGGTTTCTTAAGAAGTGGATGAGCCACAGCCGTTTCAAAGCTGGGGTGTCAGCGATGCCCCCTCACCCGCTTGTCAAATATGCGGCCCACGGGCTGGATCAGGCTCTCGGAGGGCCCCAATCAGGCTCGCAAGGCCCTGGCTGTTTCCTACTTTCATTTGCAGTTCTGCCGCTGCCGCTGCCATGTTACAGCTTGCTTTACCAGTCTCTCTCAATCACACAGGAGAGATAGATAGGCAAGGCTCTCCTGTGTGATTGAGAGAGTCTGGTAAAGAACTGGCTGAGGCTCCTCCCCCTCCTCCTCCCAGGGGGAGGGAGGAAACAGTCAGAGCTCACTTGTCAGACCGCAGGAGAAAAGGGAAGGAAGCCTTTCTTTCCTTCCACTAGCTGAGGCTCCTCCCTGAAGGGAGTGAGGGAATGAGAGGAAGTTTGCTTTGCTGGGCTGCCTCAATCGCACAGGAGAAATACCAAGCACCTTTAAGACCAACAAAGTTTTGTTTAAGGTATGAGCTTTTGTGTGCCTTGCTACAGTGTGTGTGTGTGTGTGTGTGTTTTGTTGGGTTTTTTAAGCCAGGGCTCTCCTGGATACAACTGGGTTCCCTCTCCCTTTTCACTGTATTCATGCCCTCATGATCCAGTCTTTCTCAGTAAGAAAGCAATGTGAACTATTTTAGAGGAGGAATGACAACAAGCCAGTGAGGTGGATTAGGCAAAGAGTATGTGTCCAGACCAAGTTCACCCCCTTTGTAGGCAGTCGTAGTTATTTCTCTGGAGAAGAGTATAGTTTTGTAGACAAACACATGGCCCTCAGTCTGTGTTAGGATACCTTCTCATGTTCCTGACCAGCACGTGAAGTATCTTATGTACAAAAGGTTGCAATCCCCTGCCATTTCATGTTTTCCCCTGGGGCCTAGGGTAGGAACACTGAGCATGAGATTTTTGTAATAAATGTCAATAAATCAAAAGTAGGTTTGCAGCTTACAGATATACACCTGAACAGCGTATTCAAGATTGCTACTGCAATAATTCAGAGCAGAGGTGTCCGTTATCAGAGACTGTTAAATAGACAAAAATATTGCAAGAGTGCTAGTGTTTTAAGCATGTTTTATTTAAAGTTTAAAAAATCTTTAATTGTGTTTGTCTGTGTCCTTTATAAAGTTTATAAAGGTTATATCTCCACTACCTGGCATTACATTTTATGACACACATGGCCCGGCCCAACAAGGTTTTATTTATGTCAGATCTGGCCCTCATAACAAATGTGTCTGACACCCCTGATTTAGGTAATTAGGAAGGGCAAAGGTGGTAGACTTCAAACTTCCAGTGATCTTGTAAACTGGAGGTAGATTTCAAACTTCTAGTGATCATGTTTTTATTATTATCTAGCAAATATCCACAGTTATGCCAGTTAGGTGTGGAGAGAGGACTAACATATAACTTCAGTTTCCTGGGTCAAGGAGAGAGGTTTGCCTCTTGCTTCCTACTTCTTTGGTTCCACAGAACTCAATGGGATCAACTGAGAATCAAGGCTCCTCCTATATCAACTCCAACAGCCCTGATTCAAGCTTCCTGGCCATGCTGGGAACCCAAATAATGTAGTCATTGCAACCAAGACAGAATGAAGGTGGAGGAATGCTAGCATGAGGTCCACCAGTGAGGCCAGGACACGAAAAGCCCTCCGACTGTTGCCCCCCCAAGCACCAAGAATACAGAGCATCACTTGTCCCAGACCGAGAGTTCCTATCTATAACTTGAGACTAATAGCCACTGATGGACCTCTGCTCCATATCTTTAACCTTCTATTTGTATTTCTGTTGGTTTACTCATATTAAAGCTGGAGGCACTGCTCTGCAGCTGGAATCAATAGACAGTGCTACCTATTTATCCAAGCTTGCATTTATGCAAGTCACAAAGATTCAAACACCATTTACTGCCTGTAAAGGCATTATCAAAAGCAAGCAATGGAAAGAACTGTCCAACCAACAAGACATCAAAAACAGATGACGATGATACACAGAAGAGCTGTATGCTGGTAGAAAAGGAGGAGGAGGAGGACATTGGATTTATACCCTGCCCTTCACTACCTAGAGGAGACTCAGAGCAGCTTACAAACTCCTTTCCCTTCCCCTACCCACAACAGACACCCTGTGAGGTAGGTGGGGCTGAGAGAGAGCTCTGACAGAAACTGTTCTTTTTCAAGAACAGCTGTGCCAAAACTATGGCTTGCCCAAGGTCATCCAGCAGCTGCAAGTGGAGGAGTGTGGAATCAAACCCAGTTCTCCCAGATTAGAGTTTGCGCACTTAACCACTACACCAAACTGGCCCAAGTTCAGGATGCCAAGGAAAGGGAAGTTGAGAAAGAACCAGCCATCCTTGAGGAAGAGATCATGTGGGCAATGAGCCAACTACCAAACAACAAGGTCCCAGGTTTTGACATCATCTCCACAGAATTGCTGAGGCCTGTACCACCCGCAATCATCAGAGCCCTGTGTCAGAAAATTTGGGAAACCAACACATGGCCAAGGGACTGGAAACGCTCAGTGTTCATTCCACTGCCAAAAAAGAGGGACTCCAGAGACTGCTCCAATCATCACACAATTGCTCTCATCCCTCACATTAGCAAAATTCTACTTAAAATTATACAATAATGCCTGGCACCAACCATTGAAAGGGAATAATTACCAGATGTCCAAGCTGGCTTCCGAAGGGAGTGTGGCACTTGTGACCATATAGCAAATCTGAGCTGGATCATGGAGAAATCTCATGACTATCAAAAGATTATCTACGTATGCTTCATTGATTACAAGAAAGCCTTCGAATGTGTCGATCATGACAAACTGTGGAGAGCCCTACAAGACCTGGGGGTGCTAGCACAGCTGGTCAAGTTGATACAAATATAGTAAACAAACCAGGAAGCCACTGCGTAAACACTGTACACAGACTGGTTCAAGATAGAGAAAGCAGGATGACAAGGTTGCATTCTTTCACCTTTCCTATTCAACATGTATGCCAAAACAATCATGAGGAAGTTAGAGCTGGAAGAGTCAAAAATCGGGGTAAAGTTTGGAGGAAGGAATATCAACAATCTTCGATTTGCTGATGACACAACCCTCCTCTCGGAAATCAAAGGCGGCCTGGAATACCTGATCAAAAAAATCAAAGAAGAAAGTGAGAACTTTGGCCTCTTCCTAAACATCAAAAAGACCAAGTTCATGACCATCAAGAAGAGAAATGTCAAAATAACAGTTGACAATGAAGAGATCAAATGTGTGGAAGAATTCACTTTCCTAGGTTCACAGATCAACCAAAATTGGAAAATGTGGAGAGCTGTCCCTCAGAATCGCAAAGAGTCGAACATGACTGAATGGCTAACAACAACCTGCTTATGGGAACCTGTGTAGGGCCCAACATGACTTCATGCCTGAAAAAGAACTTGCTTTGAAATCATTTTTCTGGTTTTGAAGACAACATTATGGCTGTGCTATCAGTACTTCTGGATTTCTTCCATCCTTGCACTATATTTTAATCAAGTCTAGTAAATTCAGTATTGAATTTTATTTTTAAGACATACATCACAAATATATTAGACTGAGTTAGCTCACCTTCTGTATTGCTTTTGCTCTAGTAAAATATGTTTCCAGTTCCAAGTTACTCCTAATGTTCAAATAATCACCTCTTGGAAACTAATGTTTCCAACAAGTACACATTGAGTTGGATCCCCTTTGTTCGAGACAAAGGAGAAAGAAAAAAATCATGGGCTCAACACAATGAAGTTAACAAGATTTTCTTTAAATTGGGGAAGGGTAAAGAATATGAAAGAATTTGTAATAGCTCTCACTTAAAGCAGTATTAATAGGGGTAAACAATAGAGGACCAGATTTCTATTGATCTACTTATGGCAGTGATATTCAAACTTTTCACAAGGGGAAGGTTTAATGTCTTTGACTTCTCTGTCCAACTCAGAGGACCAAATCTTACTTAGCAACTTTCACAAGTTCATCACCAAAGATTTTTACTTTACAGATTCTGAGTCTGTGAGGGAAGCCTCCTTATTTGTAACATTGGTAAAAACTTGATACAAAAAGTTTCTACATACAATCAGAAACAAGATTTGAAAGGGAGAAAGCTTAATACTTGTTATCAGGGCTTTTTTTGTAGAAAAAGCCCAGCAGGAACTCATTAGCATAACAGACCACACCCAACAGCAGAAACTCATTAGCATATTTGGCCACACCCCTATACCTTTCCTTGGCTTGCCTGGGTACCCTGCGGCTGCGGGGAGCCCGGGCAAGCCAGCCCTTAGAGGCAAGAGGAGGCAGTTTAAACTGCCTTCCCTTGGGTGGCCCGGGCCCCCGGGGGCTGGAGGGAGCCCGGGCAAGCCAGCCCTTGGACAGGCTGGGGAAGGCACGGGGAGGCAATTAAATGCCTCCCCGATCCTTCCAGGGCCCCCCAAGGCCCTCCCGCCTCGGAGTTGCTGTGGGGGATTGCTCTCCAGGCCTTCCCTCTGTAGCCACGCATGCAGAGGTTTTGGCTATAGTGGGCGTGGCCAAGTCTGAAGCCAGCTGGAACTCCGTTCCTGTGCGTTCCTGCCCCAAAATAGCCCTGCTTGTTATTACCCACTTCATGTGGAGTTTTGGTGATGGCAAAGAAAACATGTTCCAGGGGTTGAGGGAAAAGTCACCTATAGGTTTCTAGCCAGCATCTCTTTTGAATTTGTAATGTGTAAACCAACTCTCAGACTGGCTTGTAAGAGTGCCAAATTACCAAAGTGCCTAGCAATACTGAATTGATCTAAGAACAGCTGCTTAAATTGTCTGAGGAAAGATGGGAGGGGTGCAAGTGTCAAGAATTGGGACAAATGATAGCCATAGGTGGATCCATCCATATTTAGGGTAAGCAAATGTGAAAACACCCACTTGGCAATTGTTAAAACATGCCACAGACTCTTATACAGCTAAACATTTTGCCACTCTGAAGCTTTATTTCTTTCTCATTATTTTTGGTAGGAGACAAGGTATTCCATTAAATCTTCAGATGTTAAAAGCATGATCAAGACTGTCTGGCTGGAAATGTTTTAATGTCAGCAACGAGCAGCCAATAAATTTTTAATCCAAGCTAGAGCAGCTGAAAAACAGGCTTCGTTGTCTAGTGCTCTCCCACATTCTGCCAACACGTTAAGTGTGATAACTGATATTCAAACATGTAACCTTCTGTTCTATTCAAATGAGTTATCTTTAGATACATTGAGAAGCCTTTTTTTGTAAGTACTTCATAATAGAATCCGTATTTCATTTTGTTTTTGTTAAAGACAGACCACAGTAATCCCTCTAAAACAGTGTTCTGGCATACACTTCTAAATTATGTAATTCACCAGGGTCAACTCAGCTGTTACAATCACTTTTTTAAAAGAGGGTATAATACATTATCATTACAGCTAAACAATCTGAGTTGAGCGTTCCTTGGCTCCATTCCTAACATTTTCATGCTGAAATTTATCTGTTTTAAAAACATTATCTGAAAGGTTTTTGAATACTATACATGTTCAAGCTCTTCATTTTAAATGGTTTAGAAATGAAATGGTATAAACAGAAGGAGGGAAAAAAATGCTTCTGTTCTCTAATCTAGCATTAAGTACCATTTTAAGGAACAACAGGCATGTTTCCAAACAAACTATTGCAGTGTACAAATTACCCAGCAGGGATGGAGATAACAATGTCTCTGGTGTGGGTTTAGATCTTTGTGAAAGCTAACATTTCATCAAGGTTGTCTAGGAAACCACATCCTTAGATATCTATCTTCAGATGCAAGCAATATGTATCCTAGTTTGGGATGCTTCTTGTGAAGCTACTGGGCTACAATGGCAATTTAGAGTTAGTTATTGCTTACAAGGCAAGAAAGATGCCAGTGCTTAATTACTGGGAGATGAAGGTCCTATTGATATGTTAATCTTCTTAAGGACTCACCCCCCCCAAAAAAGTCCTTTATACACACCCAGATGACCCAAAGAGAAGGTGTAAATTTCTGTCCAGTTCTAGTAGTGCTGTTTACAAAATGAAGAATTTGACTTTGCAGGTAGAACTTAGTGATGAACCTAGGGTTAAACCTATCAAGTAAGCAAACTGGTTAGTAAATTCCATTTCAAAGAATCATGCAAATGGGACTTCAACAGCCTGCTAGGACCTGCAACATTTCAACCTAAAGCTGGTTTAGCCAGGAGACAGTGGTCCTAATGATGGATATGGTAGAAGTAGCTCTGATCACCACCCTATAAATATTTCCTAATGTATGAACTTCTGAAAGTGCTTCTGCCATACTGCAGTCAAAACAGCTATGGAAGAACATTACTTGACCCACATTCAACATCTGGATTTAAGGTTTATGGATGAATATAAGGTGGGAAAACCTGGAGAAATCAGTAACATAAGAAAAGATATATAAATTCACAAGTGGCAGTCAATCAAAGGGGGGAGGTTAGAAATAGGACTCACACCATTTGATATTCTCTGTATTATGCTGCATTTCTGCTACCATCACCTGTTCTGACATGCTGTGAGCATTTGTCTAAAACCACAGAAATTTGTATAAACTATCTCTAAGCTTCAGAAAATCTTGAGAGAAAGATGTCACCAATGCAGTGCCAATCTTCCCATGGAAGCTTCAGTACAAAATCAACCAACATGTGTGAGGCGCTTTTAAGCACTATTTTACACTATGTAACCTTTGGGGTTTAACATCCAACAGCAGACTAAAGTGGGGGTTTTTCCCCTTCAATCCTTCGATTTAGTCTGACAATTTCACACACATATTTCTATGGCTCCCTGTCATTGCTATGCTGTTTGACACAGACGCAGCTGAAAAAGTTCACCAATCTCAGGGGACTATTCCTTTGTGTTGTGAATGTGCGCCCAAATGTGTTTGGTATATCCTTTCTCTTAAGTAGTATTTTTTTTAAAAACCCACCAGGTCTACTGATTTTCCCAACAGACTACCACTCTGAGTCTTTTCAGCAGGCCCCCGGAGAAAACCTGACTAATCCTGCAGGGTCTGTACCAGTCCCCTCTGACTTTGTGAAGTGTGTGAGGATGGGAGGAGAAATGAGAGGGGAACAAATTTCCCTTGCTTTAGAGAGCCTAAATGAAATCATCATGCAGAAAGGGGACAGCCACTTCCTCATATTTAGTCATTCACAGTCACACTATGCTGTCCAGTAACCTGCATTGATAATTCCTCATGAATAAAAATGCCAGTATTATCATCCGCAGCTATGTTGTTGACATGCTTTTTTGCTATTTCACTAAAAATACTATTAATTTTCTGGCTTCACAACAGCTGAGCTACTCCCTATTTGAATATACAAAAGAGCATTTTGTTTAAACCAAATTAAAAGCGTTCCAGTAAATGACTTCAATTTTGCTGGCTATACTATTTCGGTGGATAGTAGTCTAATCCTGCCCTCCCTGCACAGACACAGTCCTTCAGCTCCTCCTTCACTTCCCCTATTTTTCTCCTCCTCTGCTGCTTAACCCTTTCTTGCCAGGAACCCGAATGACCCAGCATGGCAGCCACAGTCACACAGCTGAGACTCCATTAAAGCAAAACAAACATTCAGTGCTAAAGAGTTAAGATGCAGTAGAAGCATCTCTTCTTTGTTTTATTAACACCTTTGTTTGCAAACAGCAATTGAAACTGGGGGAGGAGGAGTGAAAGAAAACATTCTGCAGCACCTTCCAGACACTTTCCCATCCAGATAAGTGTCGACAGCCCTCGTTTCAGTCAGCCTGTAAACCGCCATGTCTGCCAAGCCCTCCTGGCACCTCACCACTTTATTTGTTCCCATTTGTATCTAATGCTTTTGTCAACAGTTCAACACAAGGCAAAGCAAACAACCCACTACAAACACTGGGGGTAACAGCGAGGAGCTTGAATCCTTCACAATTATCCAACCCCAGCTGCTCAAGCCCTGTCTAGGCTGCTTTCATTTACAACAATGTCAACAAAAGACTGAAACCCAATAACTAGGGGTGGGTCAATACTACCACTGTAAAACCCTCTGGAGGAGGAAATGCTCTTCTCCCGCTTTACTGCTTCAGCAAACATGCAGAATAATTCAGCCAGATAGACGAGGGCTTGTCTAATCATTTGTCGTGCATGAATTATTCAAGGCTCGTCACATAAACTACTTAAAGGACGGCTCCTCAAATATTTCAGAGGAAGTACCAGCTGTCCAATTTGTTAAACGGAAGGTGCATTAGGCAAATCCTGACACAGAGGACAGAACTAAACTTAGGTCGTTTAAAAAAAAAAAAGACTAATGCCATAATGTTCAACTGATTGATTCTATTTTCACCCAAAGGATCTTGGCACAATCACAGCAGACAACATTCAAATACAAGCTACAGTAATAAGTAACTGACACAGGTGCTTTGAGATCACAGTGATGCCTCTGAGACCATAGTGGTATGTTAGTTTCATGAAAAAAACATATGTGTTGTCGCAGTTATAAAAATGCTAAATCTATAGATATATTCCTTTTAAAGTCTGTATTTATACCAGTTCCTAAAATATGGAACCTTAAATCTCTGGCTGTGATCAGACATAGTGGTATGTTAGTTTCATGAAAAAAACATATGTGTTGTCGCAGTTATAAAAATGCTAAATCTATAGATATATTCCTTTTAAAGTCTGTATTTATACCAGTTTCTAGGAGGCTTGGTTTTTATACGAACTTCAAATCTATATACATTAGTATACACCTAGGCTAATCATGACTTATATCCTAAAATATGGAACCTTTCTATAACAAGCTGTTTAAATCTCTGGCTGTGATCAGATGGGCAAGTTCTCAGATGTCGTGGCAGCTCCCTACCAGATTTGACATGCACGATCAGACAGCAACATCTGTCTCCTGACCCTCAGTTGTCAGCCCCCCGTCCTCACTCCAACTTTCCCAACACAGGATAAAGTCCAGTGTTTATGACTGAACTTGTCACACTGGGGATTTCCGGGTGTCTGATCTCTCTCTTGCATGCTCAAGCTGCTTTATGAGGTCTGATGCTTCTGGTCCCCAGCTGCCTTTTTTTTTTTGGAGTTAGCGATGTGCGCAGAACCACAAATCTGCTCCTAGCAAATCAGCAGTTATGTGTATGCACACCTTGGAGTTGTGTTTTTTTTTAAAGAAGCTGCCTGCCCGCCCTCTCCCTGGTGACCATGCAGCTTAACTGTCGACTGTGGGGTGAGGCAGGAATAGGGTGGCATGTCTGGTTGCACCTCTCCAGAACAAATAGCTCTAGAGAAACTAGAGGTGCAGCCAGACCATGCCAAAGCCTGCCATCGAATTGCAGCCTCTGTTTCATAGCTAATCTCTTATTAATACATAGTCAAGCACCCCTCTCCAAAAATGAATTCCAATATGGATTTAAATAACATATGCAATTGATACAAACTTAAAATGTCTGCATCAGTGACATATGTCAACACTCGGGATGTATGAGTGGTGCCATGGTAGTAGATGAAGTACTGAGACTACATATAGGCTACCTATTCAGCCAGGATATGACAGAAAAATATAAAACAACAATATGATTGGCAGTGGAAGTATTTAGCATTAAACATTATGTAGGCAAGAAGTGTTCACACACTACATAGAAGAGGCTGTAAATAGTCATTCACTAAACAGTAACTTACCATGGTATATGCAATCCAAATTATCTCACAGAAGTTTAAGAGGTAATGATGAGAACTAAATTAATTACCTGAATGTCTTCAGAAGACAGGGGAAAAATAAAATTTGACTACCTAGGTAGCTAGCTGGGTGCAAAGCTCGGTGTCTGTAACATCTCCACAACAGAGGAAGACAGATTTATACCCAACCAGAAATACAGGAATCAAGGCAGTAGGAAAATTCTACTTATTACTCAGTAGGATGTTACAAATGAACTTCCCAAGTGCACTAACCAGAGCACCATGAAAAATGGTCACTTAGTGAATGGATGCCAATCAGCATATTTACCAAAAGGTAATTTACCATTACCATTATAATCAGTTATTTGTATCACCTACCCAAGTTATACTGAGAACTTTATCACTCAACTATTCTCTAGATTCCTGTGTGCAGACATTTGCTAAAATTCTCCCGAATACGTGGGCTGCAACTATAACCAGCTCCTTGTATTGCTGTATGCTCACCCTAACAGGTTACTAACTTGGTCACCCGTATTTATCCAAGTAGTGAATTTAAAATTAGCACAAATATGCAAGTAACATATTACTACTTTGATGTGTATTCAACTATTCACTCCAAAGTGTCCATGTATTAAAGATTTTCATGCAATACAATAGTCAGTTTTCTTTAGAGTCATAATGTGTAAACTGTAACTTCAGATACATGTCAGTGTGTGAGACACACAGTCATAAACACATTCCCCCCTTCAATACTTCCCTGTGACTCTGGCTCGATTCAGACAATTCTCCAAATTATGGTTTGGACTTTCGAGAACTGTAAGCAAGTCCTGGACTCATGTGTGCTCTTCTCCTCTCCTCAATGCAGTTTGCCTTCCAATTTCCTTTGAAGTGCTGCTAATCATAGTTTGCTGTGGTGACCAAAACTGGCTGCCTTACATACTGCTGAGCTTAAACATAAGATATAAATATTTTAAATAAGATAAAGTATGTTACCTGAATCATGAACCACAAAGAAGGTTTTGATTCTGCTTTAGAAAAACAGCACTAACCCTAGGTTACATCCTGATCCTGCTGTTGGTAATAAAAAAGCCTTGAAAGGCAAGCCATGTACAAGAAAGGAAGTAGGAGTGTTGTGAGCCCACAGCTCATTTCCGGTCCTTCATATTAGACTGGAGGATTGTATGAACAGAGTTAATTTCAGCTGCATAACAGAAGATAAGCATCTCTAACTGATGTAAAATAGGGCTGAAGTTCCTAGCACATCCGTTAAGAAAGTGGTGAAATCAGGAAATAAACGGGTTTTCCTTTAAGGTTGTCTACCAGCTTATTAGATATATCGTCAGTGCCTCCTTCCTCTCCCCGGATTTTAATGAATGGAAAATCCTTAATTTCTAACATTGATCAATTCATTTAGAATAACAGCAAAGTATGCACATGAACACAGGACTAAACATGATAACTCACATAAAATCTACAAGAACTGCAACAGTGTTGACAACAAAGCATAAATGGAATTACAGATGGATGCCATGTACTTTATAGTCTTGTGAACAGAAAAGCATCAACTGCTAATCAGGCAAAAGACTGAATATTGACAGAGAAGACCCATGAACTTACTCTTCTCCAGGTAGTCTTCCTAGTATGACGATACTCCCCAGCCCAACACATACACTGACCATATGCTAGCAACTGTCTCATTACATGTCATATTACTTATATAAGGCCATTTTAGTAGTTATGCATTCATGTGTATTAAAATGTAAATCATGTTGATGAATACAGAGTCAGCAGGAGACAGGGAAACAGACTGCTTATATTTGAGTATACAAATACCAAAGCATAACTAGTAGAGTTCCAAAAGCAAAGCACACCAGTCTTTGCAACTGATGGCTAGCTTTTTAAACTTAGTACAAGCTAGCTTTTTAAATTTAGAATAACCTAGTAACAACCTTTTCCCCATATGAATTTAGTTCATTCTAAACAATAGTGCTGGGATGGGTATAAGGTTGCCAGTCCAGTGGTGCTACCCCTCAGGAGATAGGGGTGGGTGGGGGAGAATCACACCAATGCCATAATGGCAGTTCCATCACAAACCCATAGAATGCTGATTGAATTCTAGAGAGTAATGCAGATGTAGTTTATGCCAGAATTGACATTGCGGCATTTGCACAAATCTCATCCCCCCCCCCCAATTTTGTTTCTGTAGCTCCACTGAGTAGCAGGAGAAACAGAAGGTCTTCCACCAAGCTGGGATCCCTAGCATGTCTAGTGGGTACATGGTGAAGTTGGTGGAACTGCTCATAATGTTTAAAATTAAGCATTTACACAGCCTAACATATATGGTTCGTTTAAGAAATGTGGCAACGATGACAGGTGGACTGCTTGACTTAATCATTCTAACAGGAATTGCACAATGGTGGGTGAAGTACAGTGATGTGATATCTCAGGTATTTTATAAATATTCAATACAATAAATGATCAAGCAGTGTCATTCTAAGGGTTATATGACCTTCTAACACTTGTACTTAAGGCAATTCCATATTTCCACTTCAATTGAATGTATCCTTCACTTTAAGCAAAGAAATCACATTAAATAGTCAAAGAGAAGTCACTATGTGCCCCAGTTATCTGAATATTATACAAAGAGAAAGCCTAGCAAGTACTTGAAGCCTCTGTGTTTGCTTTATTGGCAGTTAATATCATAATTCTCCACTTGACCTAGCCATGTTCATATATCACATGCATTTTCCTGTCTGAGCGTTGACCTTAATGCTGCTTCAATGCATCACATGGATGGCAACATGAAATAAGTAGATGATCATATTGTGATTCTTCACTGCAAGATGCTTAATCAGAGTACCATCATTTAGGTCTTATCTGGAGGTAAAATTAGATGTATGACATTTTATATGCAACAGCTGAACTACTACACATTGTAAACACATTCTGTAGGCAATTACAAAGAGAAAGAAGCAAAGCAAAACTCGTGGATACATGAGGACAATGCAGCAAGATTAACATAATGGTGGAATAATGGCTCTCCATGAAAATGGCTTACATCACATTTTTTACTCTCTGAGACATAGTATAATATAGTGGATAGACTGACTAGACTTGGGAAGACTAGGGTTCTAGATGCTTCTCTCATGAAACTCACAATTACTTTAGGCTAGTAACTTTCACCCTAATTACCCCACCACGAGGTGTTGTGAGGGTAAAATAGAAGGAGGATGAAGGGGAAAAGAAACTATGCATGTTGCCTTGAGCTGCTTGGAAGGAAGATGATATCAAACTCAAACAAACATGCTCTAAGACTTGAGCTTTTGAGACACTGAATACACCTGAAGATTTTCAGACTGTGCTGCAATAGGATGGCACCCCATGGTGTTCCTGGGAAAGGCAACTGCAAGGACGGTTCCTGTACTTTGGGCATCCCATTTGAGGGAAGCAGGCAGCAAGAGACAGGTTAAAAACACATTGACACTAGAAGATAATAAGAGACGATTAGGGCATTTGGAGGAGCAACTGAAAACTTAACTCTGAGGGAGAAAAACTGAGGACAAGCTAAACCGATCCTTGGGAAAAGTCAGAAGAGGTTGTTGTACATGGGACTTAGTCCATGCAGTAGAATCTAGGCCTCCCTTTTACTTACCACAGATTGGGAATTACCTGCTCCAACCCCAATTTTCCACCCCCAAGGAACTGAGGAGTGGCAGAAAAATGGTCTCCACATTAGTAATACCCTAGGATTTTTAAAAAAGATTCTTCCTTCTTCTATGATAAAGACAACAGTGATTAGGAGAGGCAGCCTAAGGCATCATTTGAAAGTGATAACACATCCTTCCCAGGCACTCCCCGCCCCAAATTTTCCAGGACTGCCCACACAAATGGAAAAGGGGAAAACCATATATGTTGCTCTGAGCCCCTTGGATATAATTTTATTTATTTATTTATTTAATTCAATTTATACCCCGCCCTCCCCGATATATGTTGCTCTGAGCCCCTTGGATATAATTTTATTTATTTATTTATTTAATTCAATTTATACCCCGCCCTCCCCGCTACGCGGGCTCAGGGCGGCTTACAAGTTACTCTGTTCCTCAGTGTCATCTGCTCCAGGGAGACACAGATGTTCCCTTTTCCAGGGCCAGGCAAGATGGAACAAAAATGATGGTGGTAGTGGTGGCTCCTACTCATACGCCTGGTGGAAGAGCTCCGTCTTACAGGCCCTGCAGAACTGTACAAGGTCCCGCAGGGCCCGGATCTCCATCGGGAGCTCATTCCACCAGGTAGGAGCCGCCACCGAGAAAGCCCTGGCCCTGGTAGCGGCCAGCCTGGCCTCTTTGGGACCTGGCATTGCCAGGAGATGTTGCGTCCCAGACCGAAGTGCTCGCGGGGGAACATATGAGGAAAGGCAGTCCCTTAGGTAAGCTGGACCCAGACCATGTAGGGCTTTAAAGGTAAGAACCAGCACTCTGAAGCGAATCCGGTACACTATTGGCAGCCAGTGCAGCGCTTTTAGCACAGGCTGGATGTGGTCCCTACTAGGAGGACCCATCAACAGCCTGGCCGCAGCATTCTGCACTAGCTGCAGCTTCCGGATTTGTGACAAAGGCAGCCCCATGTAGAGAGCGTTGCAGTAGTCTAGCCTCAAGGTGACCGTCGCATGGATCACCGTGGCCAAGTCACTGCGGTCGAGGAAGGGAACCAACTGCCACACCAGCCGTAGATGGTAGAAGACTGACTTGGCAGTGGCTGCCACCTGAGCCTCCATAGTTAACGAGGAGTCCAGGAGCACTCCCAAACGCCTAACCTCCAGCGCTGGCGCCAAAGGCACCCCATCAAAGGTTGGGAGAGGGAGCCCCAACCCCAGACCACCACGACTCAGCCCCAGGACCTCCGTCTTCGCTGGGTTTAACTTCAGCCTGCTCAGTCGGAGCCAACCAGCCAGGGCCTGCAGTGCCCGGTGCAGATCTTCAGGGACAGAGCTCAACCGGCCGCCCAACATCAGATAGAGCTGGGTGTCATCAGCATATTGGTGACACCCAAGCCCATACCTCCGGGCAATCTGGGCAAGGGGGCGCATGTAGATGTTAAACAATAACGGGGAAAGAACAGCCCCCTGAGGCACCCCACACACAAGAGGGTGTCTCCGGGACTGCTGCTCCCCTATCACCACCCTCTGTCCCCGACCCTGGAGAAAAGAGGTAAGCCATTGAAGGGCGAGTCCCTGAATCCCCACGTTGGCGAGGCGGTGGGTCCAGGGCAGGTTTTTTCAGGAGAGGGCGGACCATCGCCTCCTTAAGTACCTCCGGGAACAGACAAGTAAAGCAACAGTGTCACACCAACATGAGTACATTTCAGTGTGAATAGTCACTAGTCAACGCAGCCCAACCTACTTATAAAAAAACCCCTAGCTCACTTGTTTAATGGTATTGCATCACTGTAGTTGCAATGTGAAATCAAAGTATATGGAGTTATACCAGTAAATAAAACTACAAACACCTGGTATTAGCATTTGGATACTGCATCACTGCTGGCAGAGCTACTGCCAGGGATACATGGAGAAGTCACAGGTATAATCTCTTCACAGGTATAATCTCTGCCAGAAAGATTTACTGCTGCTTTGCCAGAGATGTAAGTTTGGATTCAGTGGAAGAATTGATAGAAGGAGTTGGTGGAGTGGTTCTTTCCATGCATTCCCATAGCTAAAAACACTTCTCTTGTTGGGAGACAAGCAAAATGTACAACAGGATGTAGTACTGCAGCAAAGAGTGGGAACTGGGGGGAAATGCCTCTTTGTCTTCCACTTGCAACCTTCACCAGTAATTAGGGTTACCAGACACACACACACAGGTGGAGGTGGGGATCCCCCACCACCAGGCCCTGCCTCCCAGCTGCTGATCAGCTGGCTGGCGGGGGCACTTACCAGTAGAAAGAAGAAGGCCTAGGCCACATTGCTGGTGTTGTACAGGAAGTAACGTCATCATGCCAGCAGTTTCCGGATGATGCTCTGGTATCTGGGCAAAACATCTGTGGTAGAAGCCAGTTTTACCATAGAGTTTCCCCCCAAGTATCAGAGCATTGCCTGGAACTCACTGGATGATAACGTCACTTCCTGTACAACACTTGTGATGTGGCCTACATCTTCTTTCTACTGGTAAGTCACCCCCATCCCCCTCTGATTGCCAGGAGAGACCTGGCAACCCTACCAGTGATCCCCCTTCTCTTTAGCATAGCACCCTGTCCTGTGGCTTGCATTTTGTTATCCCAGTCCTTAGAGGAGTTTCAGGACAAACTGTAAGATGTTTGGCGAAGAAAGAGAAGGATTCACTCTGCCAACTGTTTCTGTGAATTCTTCTGCTGGATCCAACTCATTTACTCTAAAATTATCTAAATTGCTTCACTATTGACAGCCCTACAGTCTATAATCTTCAGATGCCTGTCACATAGTTCAACTATAATAGGAAATTAAGTAGCCAATGTGGTGTGTTGGGAATGCTGAAGTAGGCCTATGGAGGCCTAGGTTCAAATCCCTATTTACCAAGCAACTCACCAGGCACTCTTGGCCTTCTCTCAGAATAACTAACCTCACAGGGTTGTTCTGATCATAAAAGGAAAAGGGGAGAATGAATAAGCTACCCCAAGCTACTTGAAGGAGATGGAGCATAACTATAATTAAACACATACACCTTAAAGCAATTGCAGTCTCTCTCCCCCTTATTCTTTAATATGGGCTTAATGAACGTTTGTATAAATCTAGAAGGGTCAGGAAAGCCAAAAAGTGCAGCTGTAATCACTTAATATTTGGATACAAATGAGGAAGAGCTGACTGGATGCAACATGCATAACTTAAGAGCACCTCAGTATTCTTTGATCAGCTCATAGCTCAAAAGGAAGAAAGACTACAGAGCAACGTGTTTTCCTCTTAATGCAATTAGCAGATTAGAGCAGTATTTCACTTCATTAAGATACTGACTGCATGCAGCATTAACTGATTATATGACGTACGCAGTGTTCCCCCTACAGTCGTCTCAGAGACACAGTGGAAAACAACAAGGGTAAGCCAAGCAGTTTACAAGTGAGCATCTGGTATTGACATTAGGAGCTGAACACAAAATCTACACTGTAGTGTGCCCAAGGGGTGCAGTGAAAGAAACACTACATATCAACAGTCAGATTAATCAGTAAGAACCAAAGAACAGCTGATTTTGATAATGTTTAGTAATTTTTAGTTTCACTGCCACACACACACACCACTATTTTGGCTCACAATTTACAGATCCAACAAAATATGCCAGAATTCTACTGGGGCTACAGTACTTGTACGTCCCCCTTCATGCTTTCCATCTGGATTTGTTCTAAATCTCTTTTCCTCTCTCCATAACCCAATGAGAGCCAAGCAGAGGAGTGTAAGGTCCAGTAAACTCTGGTATAAACACAAGCGATTATTTCAATTTTCTCCTCAGATTATTCTTTCGTGGCAGACCAATAAACCCAATAATGCCTAGATTTACTAGAAAATTTTTTATTCATTTCCCCAACGTAGCAGAAAGTAAGCTAATAACGTCCCACCGAGAGGGCTGTCAGACTAAATCCCTCAACTACTGAAAGCACTGCCTGGATAAATCTCACTTCACTTTCCATTCTGCCAACCACTTAGGGCAGGGCCCAGGGGAACTCTTCAGCTTATCCGTCCTCACGCAATGTCACAAGCGCAAGCCAGAGTGGCCCAATCAGTGCCAAGAAAAGAACAAACTAAAAAAGATTAATTCACAGATGTTCATGCATTTCACATACACTGTGCCCTATGGCCCGTTGCTAGGGCAACAGGAGACCACCAGTGTGCACTTTATTGGCTTTATGAAGTGCATCTCGGGGACTATAGTCCGAGAAATGCTGCATGATAATAGCAAAGCTTTTCAGAAGCCTTGTTTTGTGTTTATCCACATTTAACCCTCAGAGTATTATTAAGCACATTGCTATGCACAGCCATGGCGTGTGCGCACACACACACACACACCCTACCACCACCACCAAAGAAACAGGGTGGAAAGATGATCAGCTTCCAGTTCTGAAATGTGCTGACACATTTCCTAAGGTTTGGGTTCAGATAGGCCTAGGATAAAATTCTGTGCAAGCTAATAGACTCTTAGGCATGTTGAGTGAATCCTGAGGCAACGTATTTCCCTATCCTTCTTTAAGAATACGGTACACATCTGCCTTCTCCCAAAGTCCTCTAACCTTAAACAGGTAATAATTAATTCAAATTTGGACAATTTTTTTTGTCAATTCTCTTAAAACTTGGTTCTTTGTATACAGCAGGGGGAAATGGGGGGTTTCTATAAAGTCGTGCATTAACAGTGTTAAGATTACAACATACTCTACAAATCCACACACTCTCTTAGAACCTCCTATTGTGTTTCATTTGCCCTTTCATTTCAACATCTCTCTTAATCTGAGTTTGTTCATACTCAACAGGCTAACAAATGCTTATGAATGAGGGTTGCTTTTTGTTGTTGTTGTTGTTGTTGTTGTTAGAATCCCTTTCTCTCCTCCTTGAAGGGATGGGGGTTAAAATCACAAATGTCACAACTCTTACAGCAGCAACACATATCAACTGTTAATCCAAAAATAAAGTTGGGGGTGGGGAGGACTAGCAGAATAGATCAATAGAAGAAACAGTTTACATTCAGATTCATGGGACAAATAACATGCAGACACAATAATTTCCTGGGAAAGCTGAAGCCTAATGAGAATTTACTCTGTCTCTTTTCTTCAGACAACCAGCCCTTTTGTGGCAGGGGCTTCCTGACTGACAGGAACTCAGGGCCCCTTAATAGGATTTCCATATTATTTCCAAAACCTGCCTAGAAGTTATTTGTTTACATTGAAGGAGGCAAGATTCTCAAATCAGACATCTGCTTCTAGTTCAGGCATATCTTAGGAAACCATCTAGAAAGCAGCTTTGTTACCATGGTGACATTTTATTTTCTTCCCTTAGTTGGCTGAAAAAACATTAGCATTTCCAATTTTATTTTGTGTTTCAAAAGGCCAAATGTTGCTTAAGAAAACACAGAATTTCCAAAATTGCTATACACAATGGGTCACCCAAGGTGCATGTGTTTATTTAGATTAATTAAAAGAATCAGGCATAAAAGGTGAAGAAATAGCAGCTTAATTTCCTTGAAAGACTGCAACAATTGGTTGATACCCACAAACTGTTTTTAAGTTAATTTATGATTAACGTATTTATTCTGTAAAGCAATATAAAATCAAAACATTGACTCAAGTCATGATTCCACCTGGCATCGTCTTAACAACTATTTACCCACAATTTACAGTGAGGGAACATACAAAATGGGGAGGGGCATCTTTCTTGTAATTTAGATCATTTTATACATAGAGTATGAAACTTTACAACTTTAAAATTGCATCATAAAATCCTTCTTTGCATTGCAGGACCAGGAAGGATCAAACTCCTACCAAGCCCACCCTGCTCTCCTACCTGAGGAATAATGCAGGGCCATCTCCTCAACGATCACATCATCAGCGTGCCTTAGAAGAGGCACTAAATCTACAAGCTGACTGAGAAGCAAAACAACTCAGGCATAGGAGACAAGCCATGTGCCTTTGAGAGTATCATCCTCAAGCCATGAGTTCATAAACCAATGCAAACTAGGAGCAAATTATTTCATATTGGAATAGATCAAGAGCATGGGCAAAACCAATCCACTAAATCATCTGAAGGACAACTGAGGAGTACATTATTGCTACAATCAGCCCAGTATCTCACTGAAACAGTCCATAATGTCCCCGGAGGAAGAGAGAAGATGACAACTCAAAAATATGTATGCAAAGACAATGCTTTCTGATCCAGTGGGTCACAACTGAGGTCAATCGACACACTGTGTAAGAAATCTGTGTTCAGGTTTCCTGGGGCATTTTTAAATGTTAAAAAAGCAGCCAGGTGAGAGGCCAATCTGGACTGGGACCATGCTGCTGGGGAAAGAGGTTAATTTCCCCTTGTTCTTATAAAGAAATGAGAGGTACAACAGAAGTGCCTGTCTTTTCCCCTACTGCACCTAATAACTTAGGGGATTTCTACTGGAAAAGTGTCATGGAGTAAACAGTTAATTCACCCTCCTCAGTGCAAAAGCTCCAATCCAAATATCCTCCCAGTAGCTGCTTTTTAATACTTTAACGTACCTTGGGAGATTTGATCATAGAATTCCGGTGTCTTGTACTTGGACCCTCCTGAGGTATGACAAAAAAGTTTGTTATTTATTATAAATGTATACCGATCAGGATTGCCATGCCAGAGCTTAGAGGGCAAGGACATGTGGGGAGGCATGGCATAGCATGCATCATGTTATCACTTCTGGGAAAACCTGGAAATGACTCTAGTAACCACTGGAAACTCTAAGATAAAACCACAGAGTTTCTGGTGATCCCTGCAGCTATATGATGTCACTTCCAGGTCTCCCCTAGAAGTCACTTCACGTTGCATGTAAATGGAGGAACTTTTTTCCTCCCGTCACCAGTCCAAGCCATGACAGGCAATGAGGGTTGCTGGCAGGAGGCCTCCTGCAGTAGTGGGAGGTCCTGAAACCCTAATACTAGTCTGAACTAAATTGCTCACTAAAGTGGCTGTAACCACTTTGGACCATACGTATAAATCCATATGACTGAATGCTCTTTTCATACAAAAAATTACTTCTATGCAGAAGATTCATTGTCAGAGAGTTGGAAAGTATATACTGTTAAAGTCTAAAGAACTTGTTCAGCAATATGTTAATTTTGTACTGATATCTTGTTGCTGGGTCCTTTGTTGAAAACAAGACAGTTGGAAAGGACAGAACCTCTCTCTTCAACATGCTAGTTTTCTACATGGAGGAAGGAATTGTTTTTATCTTATTTTTATCTTATTGTTGGACTTGAATGCAGCTTCAGTGCCCTTGCAATTTGTCACTACTCTGTTAGCAGTACAGTTGATTCCTGGAGAGGGTGGAGTTTGGGGGGGGGTGTCAGTGGGGATGTAATGTCATACAATTCACCCTCTGAAGTTGCTAGTTCCTCCAGGGGAATGGAACTCTGCAGCCTGGAGAGCTGTTGTAGTTCTAGGACAACTCCAGGCCCCACCAGGGGGCTGGCTACTCTCCTTTGCAGTGTTGAGGAAGGTGGGAGACAGAGAATGCAAGAACAGACATGCACGGTTCAAAACACATGCTAGAGGCATGTTGGCCAAATCTACCTCACAGGATTAAGATAACACCGGAAAACTTTAAGTATACCACCTGCACTGTGATATATGCACACACAAAATTAGGCTCAACCCATTAGTAGCATACGGCAACTCATTAAATATTTTAAATGACAAGTTCTTTAAATATGTCCAGAGATAGAGCAGTGCTATGCTGACCTAGAGTATATTACTCGAAATCAGTTACAAGTTTTAATACTACTTACAATTAAATTTAAGTTTATCAGTGTGTGTGTGTGTACACACACACGCATGCGGGAGGTATAGATATTGTGAAGTTTGATCCACAGCAATTTTCCTCTTGCCCTAACCCTTAGGCTAGAAATTCTGAAACTGAAATGTAAGTGTGCTATTTTCATGCCATTTTTGTTCACTATGAATAAAATGCAGCACTTCTTAATATCATCCCATAAAAAAACTAATTGTGATAGTAAAACTATATGACAGCTTGGGAAATCACAAGGCACACAGTTCTGTAATTTCTTCCCCAACGTTTTCTCTGAAAGAGACTGATGAACTAGATTGAGAGATTTGGGACTGAACCACATTTCACTTATTAGAAAAATAAAATCCCTGTTTTGTGCTTTGCAATATCCTCCACAGAATGCATAACTGAATGACCGTTCACAGGAAAAAATCCCTTGCACTTAGAAAACTAGAGTAACAGGGCGAAGGCAAGGCTAAGCCCTTTGTTCATGAGGGCTAGTTTTCTATATGGAAGGATTAATTTTTTTGACAGAGGCTCATTCAGCCATGTGAACTTCCACTTACAGTCTGACTTGGACAGTACAGGTAGTTTTATCACCTCAGTAAGAACAAGGCCCAATGCTCTTAGAGTCAATGTCACAACTAGGGATTGGCACAAACTAGAAAATTCTGGTTCGGGGTATACTGGAACCGAACCCTGAACTGAACTGAGCAAATAATGCCCGAACCAATCTGGCCGGTTTGGGCTGCCTTTCTCCTAGCCGCAGCAAGCTGCAGCTGGGAAAAAAGGGGGGGGGATCACCTGGGAAATGGGGGGGAGCAGGGGGGAGTGAAACAGATGGGTTTAATGGCTTGCTGTCATTTAAATCTAACAGCTGATGGGAGGAACCACCCAACTGTTCAGTTTAAATGACTGCAACTCACCCTTTTCATTCCCCCCTGCTTGGAAGGGGGGGGAGCAAAATGGATCACTGAAATAGATGCAAGCCATTTCAGTGATCCCTTTCATTCCCATCCCTTCCACCATGAGATGCACAAACCTCTGAAAACCATGTGGCGGGTTGTGGGGGTGAGATTGCACGAACCTTGGTTCACGAACCATGACCTAGCCAGTTTTAGTGACAAATTTAGGTCATGGGCAGGTTTCTGCCCATCCTTAGTCATGACATGTTCCCACACAATTATTTTGACAAGACAGCTCAGTTTCAGAAGGTACAACCATGCAAAAGTTTTGCCTCCTGGATGACTAGAACATCTGGGGGGGAAAGAAGATTTAAGTTACTCTGAACCATTCAATGGCTAAAAGTACAGTAAAATAAGCAATGGAATATTTTACAACATGAAACAACTCAGATAAGGCTAGCAGAAGATACTAGAAAAGATTTTCCAGCACAGAAATGAAGAGGGGCAAAATGAATACAGCAAGCAAGGCCATCAAGACAGACAGAAAATCTCATTTTTTGAAACAAGAATATATGCTGTTATTCTTAAATGATGCTCCATGCTGGATTAAAATACACAAAATGGATTCATTAAAAAGGAAATTGACAGTAGGATAAACAAAAAACTGAGATTGAGTTCATCAGAAAGCATTTACCAGTGTATAAGGCAAATGATATATTTATAACATATCTAGATGAGTAAAAAAACTTGTGAACAAAAACATGAGGGTATCATAAAGAACAATGCTAAACATCAACCACTTAAGATAGACCAAGACAAGAAACAGGGCTCTGCTAATTAATATTTGTTTCGCTTCAGTAATGACTAGATGGGACTGCAACAAGCAAGCCTGACTCACCCAATCACATCAGCTATCCACTCATGTTCCAGCACCCGAGGACTGGCTCTGTACCCCCCTCCCCCCAATATTTATTCATCTGCTTCACAATTACAACATTTTCTGGAATTAGAGCACCTGTTACATTCCCCACAGCTTAGGCATCCAAAGGCAGGTAACCAATTAATTGTAGATTACCAAACCAACACAAGTTCCTAATTAAAGTGCAATAAGCTTTTCCCCCCTGCTAAGGACCTTTGGAAAAATAAACCACTTCAAAAGAGTATAACTCACACTGGGTTTCTTTACAAAAACCTGTGGTCCTCGGGTAACTACCAGTAACCTAAAACTGAAAAAGGGTCAATGGCCCACACAATGGCTGCTTTCAAATACCTTGCTAGCAAATACCTAATAACATGTGGCCTCCATCTATGGATATCTAAATCTGTGGATACAGGCCACACTGACACTAAACAGATTTTCCTGCAAACATGGGTGATATCCCAAGTTTGCAGAAAAATCTGAAATCTTTAAAAAAAAATACAGTGTGGGGGGTTATGTTTAATCATCAGAGCTGGTGGAGGAAGATGCTGGGAGGCATTCCGGGCCTGGTCACAGCGGACACCAGGAGGCACTCCAGGCCCAGCTGTGGCTCCCAGGCATCTCCACCACAGCTGCTGCAGCCGGGCTGGGCTCGATGATGGGGGGGGGGGATATGGGATCACCCCTGTAACTCTTGCAGGCCCAACCCCTTGTAAGAATCTTAATGTTACCCCATACTCAGAATTTGAGGAATGCAAGATTTGTAGCAAATCACGCTGTGGGTTGATCTGCCCAAGCTCCAACTTCTTTTTAATGAGACACAAGACTTTCCTGGGTATGGCAAAGCAGGGTAGGCAATCAGATGAGGACAGCAGACTGTTTTGCCCAGCTGCTTCCTCTCACCTTCAACTTTCTTGCTGTGGCACATCAGGAGAGAGGGATGTAGCTTGGCATGCTTTGCTCATACAGCCACACAGATGGCAGTAAGCAAGCCAGCTGTGCAGTTGTTGGTAAGCAAGGGCAGCTAAAGCACCAGTTGAATCCAGAGCTAGGGTGCATCTCTCCAAAAGGCAGACTACATGGATGGCTAGTGCAGCCCACTCTCAAAATCATCACTGTTGAGAGAAGCAGTGATGTAAATCAACTGCTTATGTAAGCTGAATGTGTTTAAATAGATGAGTTCAACCATGCTTGGTTGTCTTGTATCATCATTTGGAGAGTGCTGGGGCAAACAGAAAGTGTGGCAAAAGTGAATGGAATCTGCTTGTGACCTGCTACCTGTTTGAAGGGGAAAAGTTGTTGAAGAATGGCCATGTAGCAAGTAGTTATCAATCTCCCATTATATACCTTAAAGCCGTATGCCCAAACAGGAGTTGAACTGATATTCATCAGTCACTTGTCTAAATGAAAGGCTTTTGAGGCACCTCTCTTTCACCTAAAATGTGATTTTGGAAATACAAACTGAGTTTTCTCTCTCTCAACAGAGGTATGTTTGGAATACAGCACTATTAACAAATTCTGCTGTATTCTAGGGGATATTACAATATTAATTTGTAAAAAAAAACCAATAGGCTGCCTACAAAATAATTGTGCTGAACACATAAACATGCACAGGTTCAGAGAAGTCTACAGTTACATGTGCATGTACCTTTTACCTGTAACACTGATCTACTAGGTCGTGTGCTGCAGGTACTTCTTTCTATTGCTTCTCATTTCACATTTGCACCCAAGCCCCACTTCTGGTTTCTCTGTAGAATAATTCTTGGGATTTAAATTAGGTTACCAGAGAGAGAAGCCTCCAGAGAGACTATGTTAGTCCTAAACTCTGCAAACAAAACAAAGTGAAATATCATTGCAAGTCCTAGTAGGTGAAATTATTCCCACCTCATTATGAGAGTTGCCAGTGAGTCAGGAAAAAGCCCATTACAATTCCTTATTTTAAAAAATCTGCTGTTAACCAGTAGTATAAACATCTAAAGCAAGGGCATCCCAGCTATGGCCCGAGGTCACCCCCCCACACAGTCCCTTTTTATCCAGCATGTAAGGCACTGACAATAAACAGTATGATCAAATAAGGGGCTTCCTAGTGTCCAAGACAGCTCTGTTCTTTTGACGGCAAGCCTGGGAGTAAACATAAATTGATATGGAGTTGCTTTAGGGTCTGCAAGAGAGGGAAGAGCTTCACCCTTGTATATGCGACACGCTTGGGATAGGAAGGCAGGAATGGGGAAGACCCTGTCCCCGTCCTAGCCCACCAAATGCTTTCTGTATCACAACGTGACCCTCAATCCAAAATGTCTGGATACCCCAATTCGAGGGCACTCTACCTATACCTCTCTGCCTGTCCATTCTTCTCCACATACAGCCTTCTCTCATCTGATTCCTGAATAGTTTTTCTACAGTTTTAAAGGGCAGCAGAGCACCAGTCCCCTTGCTGGAAAGAACAAACCATGGCCGCTCTGCAAGCTACTCAGTTGCAAAATGTACTTACTTTTAACTTTTCACCATTTAGGTCTTTTCACAGTTTACAAAGGTGTGCCAATAAAGTTGTTCTCAGTACGGTGGGGATGGAATTCCATATTTATTTAGAAAATGTCTATGCTGCTCCTTCAGACCTCCTTGAGGTGGGTATAGAGATTTTCCATTCCAAAACACTATTTTTCTAAGCCCAATGTCCACACTGGAAGAGGCTGCCAGAGGATAAATATCCTTGGTAAGAGCCCTCCAAGCACCACAGATTTTTATGTGTATTGCTTCTGTGTTGTCACCATCTTTTGCCAACACCACTTGCTTCTTGCTGGCCCCAACCCTTCTCTCACTGTATGCCACCTACCCTTTAAAGACACCTAGGGAAAGAAGCAGAAGGTAAGTTAGGCTCCAGATCCTGCAGGGGGGTTTGCCGTGCCTGGCAACTAGCAGGATGGTAGTGGGGTGTGTGGAAGAGTCCCAGAAGAAAGAAAAAAATAAAAAGGAAAATAAGGCCTTTGTCTACTTACTGGAAGTTTTTACTACAAAGTTCCCAGCAATTCCTAGGGCTACCTAGAAGTGACAAAAAGTAGCTCAAGGAATCTCCAGAAACTCTATGACAGGGGTCCCCAAACGTTTTGACCTGAAGGCACTTTTGGAATTCTGACACAGTGTGGTGTGTGCAGCCACAAATGGCTGTCATAAAATGGCTGCTCCAAGCGGTGGAGACAGTTATAAGATGGCTGCCACAGCTTATCTTCAGTCACACAGTGAAGATACTTGTGCTCTGGTGGCAGATGCTGACAAAGCAATGTTTTTAAAAATCTGCATGGCCAATCAAAAGCCTTGTTGGGCAAAAGTCCCACTTGGCTCCACCCACTTTCTAAAAGTACTTGATGGGCCCCAGAAAAGGGTGTTGGTGGATGCCATGGTGCCCACATTGGGGACTTCTGCTCTATGGTAAACCAGTTTGGTGTAGTGGTTAAGTGCGCGGACGCTAATCTGGGAGAACCGGGATTGATTCCCCAGTCCTCCACTTGCACCTGCTGGATGACCTTGGGCAAGCCATAGTTCTGGCACAGCTGTTCTTGAAAAAGAGCAGTTTCTGTCAAGAGCTCTCTCAGCCCCACCTACCTCACAGGGTGCCTATTGTGGGGAGGGGAAGGGAAAGGAGTTTGTAAGCCGCTCTGAGACACCTTTGGGTAGTGAAGGGTGGGGTATAAATCCGATCTCTTCTTCTTCTTCTTCCTTTAAACAGACAAGGCTTTCTTTTTGTTTCTTAATTTATCTCCTGCCATGGCTTCCAGTGGCGGCAGGCAACAGGACCTGGGGGCAGGGGATCCCCCACCCCCATCAAGAGCTTGGCGGTGCTAAGGTGAAGTGTGGTGGAGGCAATGATAGGGAGGAAGAGGTGGCCATGAAGGCCATCACCTGCCATAATCCACTTCTGAGAGCCACAACCTCATGCCGCTTCACCGTAAAGTCAGCTATGCTTTCTTGCATATCAACAGGAAAGTGGCAAATAATTTATGAAAGGTGTCATATTTTCTGCAGTGCAGTTTAAATGGAGCCATTTTATCATTTGTATGAGCAAAATACAAATACACAATACAAGACCATTTGAATTTGCTGGACTGGACTGTAATCCCATTAATCCATTTTAGTTATGTTTTTAGTAAAAATGGGGAGGGTGGTACTTTTTCGGCACAAATGTCCATGGGAATGTTATACCCTCCCCTATAAAAAGGGACCCTTCTTAATGCATTCAGAATTTAGTTCTATGGATTTAATGACATGATAAGGTTTTCTGTGGCCAAAGGCCGTTACAGTCTGACACATTTAACATAATTGCAAATACCAGCATTAAAATAATCTAACCAAATAGTACTAACCAAATAAAAAACATTGCCCTCTTTGGATGCGACTGTAGCCTGTACTTTCTTGGCTGCTAAAGCAAGAAATGACCCTCTACAGGAGACAAATGAATCCACATCTGAGAGGAGAAAAAGCAGCTTCTCTGAGTCTGGAGAAAAACTTAAGCCCAATAAAAGTGCTGTGTGAACTTTGGTTCTGGCCTCTATATAAAAAGGACAGGATAAAATGTAGTGTGATAGGTCCTTTGGAACTGAAGCTCTGCAAAAACAAAGATGTGAAGCCAGTGGTATTTGGGGGTAAGGTCCAGCATGGCATGGTTTGAAACCGAACTGAAGTAAAGGCTATTCTGAGGTTATGGAGGGAGATATTAACCAGGTAAGGTAAAGGTAAAGGTTCCCTTGCTCGAAAGCCAGTCGAATCCGACTCTAGGGTTGCGGTGCTCATCTCCGTTTCAAAGCCGAAGAGCCAGCGCTGTCCGAAGACATTTCCGTGGTCATGTGGCCGGCATGACTAAGCACCAAGGCGCACGGAACGCTGTTACCTTCCCACCGAAGTGGTACCTATTTATCTACTTGCAATTTCTTGCTTTCGAACTGCTAGGTTGGCAGGAGCTGGAACTAGAGACGGGAGCTCACTCCATCATGCGGCACACTCGGGTCTTGAACTGCTGAACTATTGACCTTCCACAGCCTGCAGTTCAGCGTCTTAACCACTTGAGCCACCGCAGCTCCACATTAACCAGGTAGGAAGCTGTAATATGGGCCCTTTTAATCAGTTGGAACCATGGGGAGAATTAGGACAGGGAAACTGACTGCCTGTCTATTGCAGCATCACACTTAAACACCCAATCACATATGTTGGAACCAGCCATGGGGACACCCTGGGTGTCAGCCAGTATAGAGTAGCAATGGAGGACGTTATTAATATAGCAGGCTACCCAGGCAGCATCATTTCACAACTTCAAAAGGAGAAGTAGATTGGTGGTGTAATTGCTTTGCTTTCTCTAAAATCTTATCAAGGCTACGTGTACATGCAACCTAACCTGAGGGCAAACTGAGTTCTGCTCGCCTCAAAGCTGCAGGGGTACCTCTAGGTGGAGGTGGGATTCTCCTTAAAAAAAGATTTTGGTTAGATTCCAATCTTGTGATCAGAAAATCATTCCAACCCCAAACTTCTACACCCTAAATGGTCCGGAACCTATGTACCTACAGGACCGCCTCTCCTGGTATACCCCCTGAAGAACATTATGCTCTGCAGGGAAGAACTTACTGGCAATCCCTGGCCCGAAAGACATCCAGCTGTTCTCAACCCTGGTCCAGGCCTGGTAAATGACATCCGTGCACTGTGGGACATAATGCAGTCCAGCAGGGACTGTAAGGCAGAGATGTTCCACCAGGCCTATGGTTGAGGAGAGCGATGGTCTCTATTTTGCCTGGCACCCCCTTTCTTCCCCTCCCCCCATGGGGTAACAGTATAATTTGATTACTCTTTAAAGTAAAGGTAAAGGTTTCCCTTGCTCGAAAGCCAGTCGAATCTGACTCTAGGGGGTGGTGCTCATCTCCGTTTCCAAGCCGAAGAGCCAGCACTGTCCAAAGATGTTTCTGTGGCCGGCATGACTAAACGCTGAGGCGCACAGAATGCTATTACCTTCCTACTGAAGCAGTACCTATCTACTTGCAATTTCTTTTTTTTGAACTGATAGGTTGGTAGGAGCTGGGGGCCGAGATGGGAGCTCACGCCATCACATAGCACTAGGGTCTCAAACTGCCAAACTACAGACCTTCTGGTCTGCAGCTCAGCTTCTTAACCTTTGAGCTACCACAGCCCTAATTCTTAAAAAAGTTAAAGGTTTCTCTTGCTCGAAAGCCAGTTGACTCTGACTTTAAGGGGCAATGCTCATCTCCGTTTCCAACCCGAAGAGCCAGCATTGTCTGAAGACTCCTCTGTGATCATGTGGCCGGGATGACTAAACGCCAAGGTGCATGGAATGCTGTTACCTTCCCACCAAAGCGGTACCTATTTATCTACTTGCAATTTCTTGCTTCCAAACTGCTAGGTTGACAGGTGTTAGGGCCAGAGAAGGAACTCACTCCATCATGCGGCACTAGGGTCTTGAACTGCCGAACTACAGACTTTCCGGTCTGCAGCTCAGCATCTTAACCTCTAAGCCACCGTGGCCGCCCTGATTCTTTAGAGCCATCTAAAATTGTTTGCAATTGTTTTTGTTTTTAACTATTTTACTCATTCATGAATGTACTCTTATATTGGTTTAGGTTTAGTTTATTTCAGCTCATATGACCAATGGTCTCAAGCACACCCACAATGTACAACATACATATAAAATACCAAAGCGAAAGTTTAAAACTATACACTCAAATCCGGTTAAAATATAAGCAGTATAAAAGATTTAAAATATAGAACAGAACCAAAAATGCAGACCTTATCATAACAGCAATTATTTGTGCTTCAGTGCTATTAAAATAGCTAAATATTTTGCTACTAAAGCAGTAATTATCAAATCGATATCTGACCGCAGATAAGAGGTCACCCATGGCTCCAGTGGAAGGTGGTATTTGGATAGAAGTGGAAATATCCAGTATGACCTAAGAGCTAACCAATGAGAACAAAACAACAGGAGATTTGTCAGTGTCTCAATCTTGCCAGAAGCGCAGGTACAAAGCCTATCTGAATACGGAGTTCGTGAAAAATGTCCCGTTAATTCTGCAGACGGTACAGCATTTAATCTTGCACGAGTAAAAGCAAATCTATGAGAAGACTGCTTAGATAAAATGGAAGGGTCAATGAAGGAGGGATCCCCAAAGCTAGGGGAGAACATACACGCCTGGCACGTGCAGCGGTACTGGCCCTATCGCTCTTATATAGTTGTTCACTGCCTTGAGCCTTGTGTGTACAGGGGAGGGAGGTCTAAAAGTCTAATTTATAAATAAATAAATAAATAAAGGAGTCGAGGGACAGCCTTGCTTTGATATAGTTTCAAAGCTGGATAAATTAGAAAACCTCCTTTTGGGTAATAAAATTTCAGAATAGCACCTACTGATCTTAGAACTGTAGATTGCCAAGTGAGCTCTCCAGGACAGAGCTTCCCTGAAGGTTACCCCTAGATATCTGAAGGTGATGCATTGATCCCACTTATGGTCCACTTAAACGTACAAGGCCTTTTCCTAAATACTATCACTTTGGTCTTGGCACTGTTGATGTTTAAGGCCTATAGACTTAATAAGTCCTTTGATGTAAGAGAACTGAAGAAAGAGAGGAAGGATTGAGCCAGTGTAGTTATGACAGAAGATAAAGAAGGCAGAATGATGAAATCTACAGTACCTGGAACAGTGATAGCACCTTTTCAAAAATGGGAATAAAAATACAATACAATTGGACATATTTCTTTTCTCTTCACACCGATGAGTTGGTTACCTTAATTATCTCATTCTTAACAGCGACACCTAAATTTACATTTTATGAGCTATTCTAAAATCTGCCCTGCTTAATAATCTGTATCTTCAAGAAAACACTTGAAAGCGTCTCTCACAATTAAACCCAGCCACAACCTTATATAAATCAAACTTTTGCTACCATATCAAAATGTTACACTGGGGCTACATAACATTGCCCACATCCTCATTACATGGTACACTAATTACTACCAGCAGATTCAGAATTTTCTGCACATTAGAGGCTTTTAGAGGAGCTATAAAAAATTTCAGGCACCATTAATTTAAATTAGTATTGAAATTTCCTTTTGACAGATGGCCAAAAATTACTTATTATTTAGAGCACCAGAGCTGCCTGTTTGCACATTAGAAGAGGAAAGGGAAAAATTAAAAGCAAGGAGGAAATTTATGTCACGTTCATTACCTGTTAAATGTTAAGGAGCATTATCTTGCATGAATAAATTATTTCATACAAGCACGCAGTCTTCAGCTGCTGGCAACTGGCACGTTCTGGCTGATAAAAACCATCTCAAGTCACAGAGCAGACAATCATAAAAAGCCTCTCTTAACCAGGAGCCACTTAGGAGAGGGCAGATCAATAGAACAAGCAACTAACTGCTTCTTTGGGCATCACAGATAGCATTTAAGGAAATTAGCAAACTATTTCACCTTGCAAAGCTGGCAACAAGCCCTAGATGCTGACACAATCCAACTTGTGACTCAATGGCTGTACAAGACAAATATTTATAGCCCTCACCACCTATCAATTAGTGCAAAAGAGTTGCACCTTGCATGCTGCCATCCCAGATGCATACTTAATGGTTTAGGAAAAGTAAACCCCAAATAATTGCAGATAAATTAGTCTCCTCTACTGAAAAACGACACACCTTATTGGTTACTCTCTATTGCCCTTTTCTGTTTTTTTTAGCAGTGTAGCAGAATACAGCACTAGCACAAAAGATGTTTACATACATTCATGGTCCACAGGACTTTCTCAGGATTGGATCTCAAACGTGCGGAGTCTTGCTGTTCACACAATGTAAAAAAACAAAATGCAATACCCACTTCCCCCCCTTAAATAAAGGCTGCAACAGAGTTTGAGCTCATAATTAGGAACTTTTATAAATGATATTAGGAGAAAGAACAGCATGTTCATATGGAAGCAGGCACTGTTATTACACCACAAACCACCCCCTCTTTCCACAATGGCACAAGTTGTGATCTCTCTAATCTGATGCATCCCACCAGTTATTTATTGCAAACCGCCTGACAGCTGCTCAAACAACTCTGCAGTCTCAAGCAGGCAGCAAAAACAAAAGGCTTGTCAAGCCCCTGCAGGACCATTAGTGGCTATCCTGGCCAGCAATCTGCACCTGTATGATGTGTCACAAGAATTCAGCCATGACCCCTGCATCAGGCTTGCATATACACAAGGGAGAAATAAAAAGGCACTGAGACTGATGGCATAATGCGAAATAGATTTTAAGCAATGGCTGCACACTCATGGGAAATTCTAGATGAATGAATGCAATTGCCATTATACATTTCCATTCATTTTGCAACGTATACTCTGACTTCCAGACGAAGTAGATCCTCACCCTAGTTTACAGTCATATAATAAAAAACAACCAACAAATAATTAGATTAAACACTATTATCCCAAACAGAGCAACAAGAATATGAAGGCATTCCTAAAGCCATATAAACTGATTACTCCCAAAGACTTCTGAAATTAAAATGGGTGTTTGATAGCTTTCTGAGGGACAACGCAGAGCCCATGAAAGGCGTTCCATAAGATCTGGGCAGAGGACATGGCTTGTTAGAAGAGGATCTGCTTTGTATGCAGAGGGTGCCAGGTTCAATCCCTGGAAACTCCAATTAAAAGGATCAAGTAGCAGGTGATAAGAAAGATACGAAAGCTGCCAGCAAAGTAGGCAATATTGATCTTAATCAATGGTCCAAGGCAGCATCGTGTGTACATGCATGTTTATTTCTTGTATCCAAAAGTATGCCTTCAAAAGGCTCAGCCACTCAAAAGAAGGGTCTGGTTAGAGGAACTAGGCACAAGAATAAACAACAGAAATAATGCAGTTCCCAAGACTTAAAGAAAGGGAAGGAAAAAAACACCAGGGCACGATAAACCTAACCACTTTGACTTCAAAGGTGAGTAGGAAAAGTTATCAGAGGGCTAACACTGGTTTACACAGATTCTAAAAGGTTGCCTAAAAGGGGTTGCGAGTTTCTAGGTCTTTTTGTGTGTAAACTTGAACCAAGTGTAAATTGATTTAGTACTGGCTTTTCAGCCTACTGAAAGGTAGTTCTACTGCCTCTGCTGAACGCAGTGAAAATTACTGCAGATGGGAAACTGACAGTTCTTGTCATTTTGCAGCTGTTATTAGGAACCCTGAGGGTAACTGTGAAACTGAGAAGAACAAGGTCAATTTCACTCTGTTGTGCTATAACAAAGCTATGAGCCGCTCCAGCCCAAGACTACAGTTGGTTCAGGCTTAAGACCACTCCCATTGCAGGAGGGAGTTAAGGATGGTTTTAAGGATGAAGCCACTGGCAGAGTTTGACTATGTGTGTAAGTGTTCATGCCCAGAGATGCAATATTGCTCACTGAATCAGGGGAAATTCCCAAGACAGATGCAAGACTGACTCATCTATAGGACAACATACATAACATGAAAAATAACACTGCTTTTAGTGTTATATCTTCTGTTATTAGTAAAGATCTATTTGGACACCTTTCTCTATGCATGCTGGGAATAAAATTTACCATTGCCCGTGTAGGACCAAACCACAGCTATAGCTGACCAAATGCAAACTTGAAATCATCATGACACTTCCTAAAGTCCCAGCAGTATACAAAATACCTCTGGGATGAAGAGAAGAAATGTGAACTATATGCCTGCACAGGGAACACAAAGCATATGTTTTGCAAACAGCAAACCTATGGCTAGAATTAAGTTGGTGATTGCAAACAGCAAACCTATGGCTAGAATTATGGTGATGTAACATATGAACGGATGGGACACCTACTATTACTAGGTGCCCTTCCATTGTCATAGGTTCATACCTTCACAAAGTGCTTATTTTTGTATCTAGATTCTCAGGTTGCCGATGTGATCTGGAATACTCTTCTCCATGCTACAGACTTCCTGACCATTTAAGATGAGTCAAATTTGCAATGAGGGCAGCATCCACCTCTTCATCCTGGTCAGGAAGTCTGTAGAAGACTCTAGGCTGATCATGCATTGACCAGGGGGTTGGACTAGATGGGCTGTATGGCCCCTTCAAACTCTTGTGATTCTATGATTCTATCTTAAAGGCCTTGCTTCCACACTGTTCATTTGCATTAAAATATCAAAGCACTTTTAGGCATAAGCATTAACTCTCTCTCAAAAATAACCCCAGTGCTATAGCGACTCAAGTTACATGATTCACTTCAGGTAACAGTTTAACAGATAGAAGAGAAGCCTACTGTGTATCCTTCCTGCCAGATCAAGCTCCAGAGAAGTATAAAGCGGAACAGAAGGCTACTTGGGAATTACAAATTCGGGAAGGTTCCAAAAGTGTCATTTTTCCGTCCACACAAAATTTCTCACAAAATCCTGCTTTATTATGAGATTCTGAATCTGAGGAATCAGGCCACAAGAATGCGAATTTAAGTAATTTTCACTGGTTGATTCATCTGGAAGCAGTTGATATTCATATTACTAAAAATTATCTTTATATAACACTGTTGGAAGAGTCTACTATTTGTGATGTCAGCTAATCAATATGTATGTCACCGACTAGTTACACTTAGCAAAACATTCTTACTTGTTAGTACAGCTGTAATAAAAAGCACTGAAAGTGACTGAGGCTACTACCTGTGAAATGGAGTCTTACCTTTATAGAGTCTCTGTCTTCATGCAGAACAGCAGCAACATGAGAAGGAGAGATAAGAACAAGGGAAACAGAGCAGTTAATTTACCTAAAACTTACACATTTCTACCCATTGCAAAAAAACACAGTATTCCCATTAAATAATGCTACCATTCCAGTGGGACTCAGAAGTAGTCTATGTGGACACAGCATTTTCGTAACACTTACTGTGAATTCACTTGCCCTGAATCCGTATGTCCACCTGCAAGTGTGACATGTCATCTCCCACTGACCCTGTCTGCCATAGATAACCCATCCGTGAATTTTTGGAATTCTAGTAGTAACCTTGAACACTTGGTGTTTCACCTAATCCTCCATTCCCCTGCCCATAGGCAAGTGTCTTGGATGTGCTGCTTCCTGACAGTCTTGCTTGCCAAGGATTATCCACTGGTTTTCTGCAATTCTTTATGCCAATCCTTATACTATTTCCCAGAGGTTTTTTTCCCTGTGCGGATACTTATTTCCACCAACAGGGGGCTCACTCTCCCCCAACAGCTTTCCCTACATAGTCAGTAGACTTCCTGGGTTTGTAGAAAAATCCAAAAACTAAAAGAATCCCTTCAGGGATGGCTGAATTCCCCCAAAAACCTTTTGAAATGGCCTCTGCAGGGATCTGCTTCAGGGATCAACTGTGAGAGATTAGAATGTTCGGGGGGGCCTTCTAATTGGCTTTGGGGGGGAAGGGTGGGGGAAACCTATTTTGGCCTTTCAGGGAGGGAGGGAGGGAGGGAGCCTTGGGGCCAGGCCTCACAAGAGTTGCCAGTGCCAAGCTGGGGGATTTCCAGAGATTTTGTGGTGGACTCTAAGGAGGGCTGGGTTTGGGAAGGGAGAGGTCTCAGCTGGGTATAATGCCACAGAGTCCACCCTCCAAAGCAGCCATTTTCTGCAGGGCTGTCTCCCTGCAGAAATCTGATTAATGGTAGCAAATCTGTCTACCTCTGCTGTCTAGAGTCCAGTTGTAACTCTGAGGGGTCTTCAGGTCCCATTTGGAGGTTGGCAACTCTAGGCTGGCAGTAGTCTAGGGTTGCCAGGTCCCCCCTGATTTGCATGACTCACCTAGCCTTGGCTGCTTGCTACCATTCATCAGCAACCACCCTATGAAAGCCAGTGAGGTGCAGCAGTTAGA
>NW_015170281.1:690965-717405 GCF_001447785.1 Gekko japonicus | reverse complement strand
GGAGATGGAAAGCAGAAGACAGAGAGGCAGATAAATGTAGGTTGGCTGTTGGGTGGGAAGGAAATAGGGTTGCCAACTCCAGGTTGGGAAATTCCTGGACATTTCAGGGGTGGAGCCTGGAGTGGGTGGGATTTGAGGAGGGGAGGTACTTTGGACTGGTGTAATGTCATAGACTCCACCCTCCAGCCATTTCCTCTACGAGAACCACCATTGCCAGCCTCCAGGTGAGGACAGGAAATCACCCAGAATTACAACTGTTGTACAGGCGACAGAGATCAGTTCCCCTGGATAAAATGGCTGTTTTGGAGGGTTGAGTCTATGGCATCATACCTTGCGGAGGCTGCTTGCCACCCCAAGCCTCACTGTCCCAAGGCTCCACCCCCAAATCTCCAGGAATTTCCCAACCTGGAGCTGGCAGCCCTAAGGTGAATTGATCTCTGTAGCTGGGAGATCTGTTGTGATTCCCAGACCACTGCCACTGCTGCTGTGGGGGGAGAGGAAGCAGGTGGGTGGCTAGGAGCACTGCCACCACTGCTGCTGCTGCTGCTCTGCAGAGTGGGGGAGGAAGCAGGCAGGAGGCTGGGAGAGTGATGGGGCAGAAAGAAAGAATGATGGGGTGGGGGCAGAAAGAGAGAGAAAGAGTGATGAAGTGGGAAGGCAGAAAAACAAAGAGAAAGGTAACAGGTCAGAAAGAGAGAGGAAGTCACATGCATGGAGGAGAAATAGAGAGTAAGAAAAGGGGGGTAGAAGGGAGAAATAGTGTGAGAGAGGGAGGGGGTGAGGAGAGGAAGCAAAGGTGTGACGAATGAGATAACCATCTCGCAAGTCTCCACTTGTAAACATATAAATGCCAATAAACATATAAATGCCCTTCTTGGGAAAAGGGGGCTTTGTATTTGTATCATGGTGGGATCCAGGTTCTTTGATAGAATAATTGGTGGGATGTAAGATACAAAAAGTTAAGAACCACTGAGATAATAAACTGCACAGATGTTAGCTTTACTGGAATGTTCAACAGAACAACCAGTTCTCTAACTGCAGTAACTGCAGATAAGCAGTGAATAGTCTAGCTGTTACCTAGGAGTTCTTGGTGCAAGGAAAGAGCAAAACTTTTTTTATTCTTCCCAAGATGGACCCAATTGCACAGTTCTTAACCACTGTACTGCATCATGGTCCCTGATCATCATGTTCTGCTACAATGTGCAAATCCTACCACAGACACCTTTCTAACTATGCCATCCTTGCACATTTAAAAAAGCAAGGCCACAACAGACATGTTCTGAGTGAGTTGCCCATGAATCCGAAATGCTTGCCCCATTGGAAACTATGCAAATCTTCTGCTACCCACTCCATCCTGTACATTCAAACAAGGCAACCCCCCCCCCCTTTAGATCAATGAAGGATCTCATACCTCTTTGGTGATCATTATCATGATGCTTCTTTTCATCTTTAATGGGGAGGTGGGACTGTCCCCCAAGGGCACTCGACAAGGCTAGAAGGCCAGCACTGCTGCCGATGGGTGGGATGGCTGGTGGTTGTAATCCTGAAGGGTGTGGAGTAAGAGGCACTGGGAGACCATGACCATGTGATAAATGCTGGGCCTGGAGTTGCTGCTGCTGTGAAAAATGAAACACAGATATTGAATTTGTTCCGAGAAAGCTGTGCTTTAAGCATGCTTAATTTTGTCCTGGATTGCACTTGTGTATTTCCAAGGCTTGTTAAGCAATCAACAGCCTTTCTTTCTGCAAATTAAACCACCAGTAAAAATGGGACCAGTTAAAAACGGTATACCCATACTCAGTTATAGGTGACAATGTCTGATGAATGGAACAGTTTCTCTTGGATGAAGTGAACATTGTTTATTGTTTGGAAACTGACTTAACACATAGATCAAGTGCTCATTGTGGGGGCAAAATGGGGAAGACATTGAACACTATACAGACTTTATTAAACCTCATTTTTACTGCAACATTAATAAGATCAAAAATTCACATAGCAAGGGCAGCTCCTTCAGCATTAAACTTCTGGAGCAGTTACACACAGATACACATGTCTAATCAAAACATATGAGCTAACTATAAATGCAGTAATAAAGCTTTTTTTAAAAGAAAGAAAGCTGAAAATTGAGAAAATTAGCGTTAAACAGTTCTCCCAGAGCTGCCGCACAGCATGTAGTGAGAGTTAATTTGAAAGAGGAAACCTGAATTAACAATCCAGAAAAGGAAACTGGTTGCAGCCACCGTTTTAAGTCCTTTAAGTGTCCTCAGCGGTACTTGAGCAAATTACTAAAGAAAATCTAATGTAGCAAGGCTTGGGTCCTCCTGTAGGCTTGCTCAATAATGCTGAAATAATTGGGCACTCTGTGCACGTTTAGTGATGCTCGAATGAAAAGCTAGAGGCCTGCCCTTGTACTCTTCTCTAGCTGCTGACTCTGTGTTGTGACAGGTTTATTTGAGTGGGACTGTGATGCATGCACCAGTAACTGCACTGACAAGAGTTTAAAGTCATTTTTACCAGTACACTGGCAACACATACAGAAAGCCCTTGAGAGGTTAGAATTGGAGTGCTTGACCTCAGCCAAGGCTGCATCAAGCTTTCTGCTATACTAACCATTGTGGGGTAGATGGTTTGTTGATGCTGTTGAATGAGGAGGAGGGGGGGTTGAGGTGGTAGAGGGAGGCAGAGAGGGAGGAAATGTGTCATGCTCAATCTATCCCAATAGGGAACTGTTTCACTTCACACTTGCACCAGAAACAGACCAATCCCCACCACCACCCTCACAGAGAATTCAAAGACTGACTCTGAAATCAGCTTTCACTTTCACCAACCAGAACAATCTCCCTTCAAACAAACAAAAATCTTTTACCACTTGCTTCCTCTTCTTCATCTTTTGAATTTTTTTAAGTGACTGGAACAAACAGCTACATTCTTATGCTTCATAATTGTCTCATTTAAAGCCTCTTCCCTGCCTGTTTTTTCAATTGCAACTCTACACCTTTTGTAAATCTTACCTCTCAGTAAAATTCATTATCTAAAAAGGTATATATAATTAACTTTCACTTTGTCTCTGGATTGAAACCAAACACAAGAGTGATTTTCTTTACAATTGTATAATCTGAATAAAGCACTTCTGAATCTTTGGAAAGAATAGTCAACCACTAATTCCCATTTAAACTAAAATTAACCTTTTAGCCAGCCAAGGTATATCAGGCCAAAATTTCAACATTAACCCTTATTTGGCTTCTCTACAAGCTAAATGTATAAGCTACAACAGGATTATCAACACAAAGTTCAAAATAAGGAATGTTCCTTACACTTCAGCAAGAGACAGTCCTTTAAATAAGAAGTGTGATCCAACAACTCAGTTCTCCCGCCTCCAGCCATGGTGGGGAAGTGTTAATTTGCCACAGACAGAAACACCAAACTCCTACAAGGTTCTGAACCACAGTCAGGGTCGTCAGGATAAGCCTTCAAATAAAGAAATGTACAGTCTTCTACAGGGAGATTAAGATTTGGAATGGGCACAAACTGGCTGATGAACCAGTTCGTGGCTCCTGAAACAACATTCAGAAACTTAAGAACCATCATGAACTTTCATGAATTTTGATGCAGTTTGTGGCAGTTTGTGAAGAATAGAAATGTTAGATCGCGCTAAATCAAAGTCTGAGGACTCGGCCGTTGGAGAGTCGGCGCTGTCCTTCGCCCAACGTCTCTTAAGCTGGTCTATGTGGCGCCGCCACTTTCGACCATCGGCCAGCTGTACCACATACATGCGAGTGCCAATACTATCTGACACCACCCCGGGAACCCACAAGTGCCCAGATGCATAGTTCCGTGCAAACACTTTGTCTCCCGCCTGGAATATGCGCACACACGCTTGCCCATTTCTTTGGTCAGGCTCACGATCGTTCAGATCTGGGTGCAGTCTGTTTAACCTGGTCGTTAGGCGCCTCCCCATTAGCAATTCCGCAGGACTTTTGCCCGTGACACTAGATGGCGTAGTGTGCTGTCTCAATAGAAAATCAGCCAGCCTGACATTCCAGTCCCCCTCATTAAGTTTGCTCAGGGCCTCTTTAGCCGTGCGGACCATCCTCTCTGCTTGCCCATTAGATGCGGGGTGGAATGGTGCTGACGTTACATGGTGAATGCCATTGTCTGCTAGGAATTTACCAAACTCCTGGGAAGTGAATTGTGGCCCGTTATCACTGACCAGTGTGTCCGGCAGTCCGTGTGATGCGAACAGCCGGCGTAGGGCATGAATTATACCCATTCTTCGATCTCTTTGTCCAGCCCCGGCCACCAGACATACCCTCTGGCCAACGCTTTGGTGTGTACCATACCGGGGTGACCCTCGTGCAGCGACTCTAACACTCTCGTCCTGAGTTTGTCAGGAACCACCACCCTGTTCCCCCATAATACACAGCCCTTAGAAATGGATAGTTCATTTTGACGGCTTTTGTAAGGGCCGAACTCCGGTTCAACGCTTCCAACCGGCCACCCCCTCCAAACCCAGTTTAATACTCGGGACAGCACGCTATCCTTGGCCGTGTGTGCTGCAATGTCCCTGGATGATACCGGGGGTCGAGGAAGCTCCTCAATTGCCAAGACCTCACAGGCGGGGGCAGGGTCTGCGCCAATGTCCGGCACCGGGCACCGGCTGAGGGCATCCGCATGCCCAATCGCTTTCCCAGGCCGGTGCTCTAAGTCAAAATCATAAGCCTGCAAAAATATCGCCCATCTAAGCATGCGTGGGGACATGATGTTTGGCAATTGCTTATCGGGCGCAAAAATCCCCAGTAGCGGCTTGTGGTCAGTGACCAGCAAAAATCGTCTGCCAAAAATAAAATCATGGAACTTTTTGACAGCCGCTACCAACGCCAGACCCTCCTTGTCTATCTGGGCATAGTTCCGCTCTGCCGCAGATAGTGATCTAGAATAAAAAGCGATAGGCGCTTCGCTCCCATCAGGCATCAGATGGCTTAAAACTGCGCCTACTCCAAAAGGTGAAGCGTCAGCAGCTAACACCAGGAGCTTGTGTTCATCATAATGCGTGAGTACGGCATTAGATGTCAGCAGCTCCTTGACTCCCACAAAAGCCTTTTCCTCGGCCTGCCCCCACTTCCATTTTGCCTCCTTGTGCAAAAGCGCGTGCAAAGGGGCCGCCACTGATGCCTTATGCGGTAAAAACGCATGATAAAAATTCAGGAGTCCTAAAAAGGATTGGAGCTCCTTCTTACTCACCGGCCTGGGGGCGTTTTGGATTGCAGATACCTTCTCATCCGTGGGGTGGACTCCCTCTGCGTCAATGCGAAACCCCAGGAAGTCCACACTTTCCACCCCGAGCGTGCATTTTGAGCGCTTAACTCTGAGACCGGCATTTTGAAAACGCCTGAGGACCTCTTTAACCCGGTCCAGTAGTTCCTGTTCAGACCCGCCCGCAATCAGCACGTCGTCAAAATAGGGCACTGTGCCAGGTACCCCCCTTAGTAGACGTTCCATGAGGCCCTGAAAAATCCCAGGTGCTACGTTGACCCCGAATTGCAGCCTGTTCACTTTAAAAGCCCCTTGGTGGGTTACAATTGTTTGGGCCTCGGCAGCCTCCGGGGTGACAGGCAACTGCTGGTATGCCTGGGCCAGGTCAAATTTGGCGAAAATCTTGCCACCCCCCAGGGAAGCCAAAATGTGGCTTATTACCGGGACCGGGTACGAATGTTGCTGCAGCGCCTTGTTAATCGTACATTTGTAATCGGCGCATAGTCGTATGGACCCATCTGATTTGACAGGGGTTACGATCGGGGTCTCCCATTTGCTGTATGGTACTGGCTCTAAAACCCCTTGCTCAACTAGTTTGTCAATCTCTTTTTCCACCTTATGTTTGAGAGACACAGGTACTTTCCGATACTTCAACCTAATAGGTTTGACTGACGGATCTAAGTCAAACGCAACCGGGGGGCCCTTGTACCTCCCCAACCCTTCGGCAAATACATCAGGGAACAGGTCGTACAGCATGCCCCATTTATTTTCAGACATCCTGTTAATCCCAGAAATACCAATGCCCAATGGCTCAAACCAATCTAACCCTAGCAGGTTAACCCGGTCTCCCTCTGCAATCAGGAATGACAGTTTAACACATTTCCCCTTATACTCAACAGTAACAGAGTCCCGTCCGGCCAAGGGAATTCGGTTGCCCTGGAAGTCGGACACTCTGGTTCCCGCAGGCTGGAGCCGCCGCCGGCTTCGGTTCGGGAACAACTGGCGCCAGGACGCGGCAGAAATCACCGTCACGGACGATCCTGAGTCCACCTCCATTGTACAGGGTCGGCCGTCGAGGAGTGGAGTCACGGTGATCTTGCCCTGGCTGCTGGTGCGATTTACGGCCGATGCGCTCGACAAGGTCGCCGTCAACTGGCAGCTTGCTTCCGATGCTGAGGAACGGGTCTTGCCTTGGGTGCTGACTGGAGTGCCCCTCTGCGCTGACCGGTTGTTAGTTGAGGGATCCTTCTTTGCTGATCTGCAGACTCTGGCCAGATGACCACGCCGCCCACACGCTCTGCAGTCGACATCACGAGCCCAACAGGAGTCGCGCTGGTGTTTCCCGCCACAACCGGAGCAAGGCTTGACGTTGGTAGTCTTCGCTGGGGTCCGCTTGCCTCGAACCGCGTTGACGTCATCATCCGCGTCTTCGCCCTCGCTGTCTCGTTGAGCGTGTATACTGGGCTCTGCCACCCGCTGGCGGACCTCCTTCGTGGACTTCTCCGCTGCTTCCGCGGCCACGGCCTCTTCGTAGGCCACTGCCCAGGTCAGGGTGGTGCGGGCGAACAGCCTCTGTTGCAGCCTTTCATCTTTGAGACCGCAGACGAGACGGTCTCTGAGGGCTTCCTCCACGTTGTGGAAATTACATGGCCGTGCGGCTTTGCGAAGGGCCGCCACGAAATCTGCGATGGTCTCGCCTCCGGCCTGGTTCCGCTTGTAAAAAGCGTGCCGGCAGGCGATCTCCGACGGTTGTGGAGAATAGTGAGCCTTAAGCTTCTCCGTGATGTCAGCGTAGGTGACAGTCTTTATATCAGTTGGGGCCACCAACGACCTGGCTATGTCGAAGGTCCCCTTCCCGCAGGAACTCAGGAGGCATGCCCGTTTCTTCGCCTCATCGGTGATGTCGTAGGTTTCCAGATGGAACTCGAACCTGGACAGGTAGGAGTCCCAGTCTTCTGAGGAGGGTTCGAAGCATTCGAACTTCTGGCTTCCAGCCATCGTGGGAGACTTGGGCACCGGAGCTGGTGGCGCCTCCGCCGGATCGGCTGCTGTGCTTTGCCCGCTTTCTTCCGAGTCCGAAGTGTGGATGTCCGCAGGGCTGCCTACCTGCTCTAACATCCCACCTTCGTCGCCAATTGTTAGATCGCGCTAACAAAGGACTCTTAGAGTGATTCAGCAAGTGATTCAGCTTTATTGGAAGTAACGAACAAGCACTCAACTCAGTAAGAAACCAGAACAGAAAACAGTGGGAGCTTATGCTCCTTTTAAACATAACCGGGCTAATGTAGCCACGCCTATTTACATTTAACAACCAATGAGATTGCTAGGATAAAGGCCAATGGGAGTCTTTCCCTCCTAGGGAATGGTATCGTTCTGATTGGTCGCTGTTACGAAGCGACCAATAGGAAGTTCGCTCAGAGGAGCCCTGGTCTGGCTTGAAGCTTAACATTGAATGTAAATGGGCCGATTCAAGTGAGGATTCCGATACATTACAAGAAAACTTTCATGAAAAACAGCTAGGAGCCATTTAAACCACTGCTTTCTGCTCTCCACAAAAATCTGTGGGGAGCAGAAAGCAGGGGTTTTAATGGCTCCGAACCTCTGGCTGAATGCCTAAGAAAGCTCCTTTAAAAACATTTGAGCCATAGGAACAGTCTGTTCCATGCAGCTTAATTGTTTAAAGGGGCTTTCTTGGGCAGCAGTGGTAGCCCAAGAAGACCTCTTTAAACAGCTGAACGGCACTGAACAGGCTGCCCCTCGCAGCTCAATTGATTAGCTGGGAAACAGTTGAGCCCTGTGTTGCAAACTGCTGCACATGGCTCACTGTTTAAATTAAAGGGGCTTTCTTTGGAGCCAGCCCCTGCCCAAGAAAGCTCCTTTAAACAGCTGAGCCACACCCAGCTGGCTGCCCCCACAGCTCAACTGCTGAGATGGGAAACATCTGAGCTGCGGGGGCAGCCAACTCCCATGGCTCAGCTGTTTAGAGCCCGAAACAACTGAGCCGGAGTAGGCTGCCCCTGCAGCTCAGTTGTTTCAGGGAAGAACCCAGCAGTTTGTATGCGAGCCCACTAGGTTCATGGCTCCACTCATGGTTCACCTGCAAACCACAAATCGAACTCCACTTTTGTATTTCATGTCCATCCCTAGCTAAGACTTCTCTCACTTGAGCCAAACTCCAGTTCAGAGGTAGTTTTTACCCATATCTGGAGAATGCCAGAAGAATCTCCTTATGCCCTCTTCCCATAACCCAGCCAGTGAGTCTTTCCAGATGTTACGAGGGACAGGACAATGAGATAGGAGTTATCTCGCCCTGACGTGGATAGCCCAGGCAAGCTTGATCTCATCAGATTTCAGAAACTAATCAGAGCCAAACCTGGCAAAGTACCTGAATGGAAGACCTCCAAAGAATACCAGGTCCAGGATGCAGAAGTTGGCAAGCAAGCCACCTCTCTGAAAAAGTCCAAGCACCAGTAGGGGTCGCCAGAAGTCAACCACGACTTCCAGGCATGCACACACACCCACACACACAAATACTCACAAAAAAATGACACAGGAGTTCTCATTATTTACAACTGTTCTTAACTCTCTTCCCTAACTTGTGAAGCTAAAGCATGCCAGGGCAAATCTCTGTTTATATGACCATTATTTTTCTGATTTAAGGCAGCTTGATTTGTCAAAAATCTGAGAATGCCCATATTTTGTGAACCCCTTAGCTGCACCACACATCTGAGTCGCAGGACCGCTTAGTCCCCCCTGGCCCTAGGGACGCCAAATTAACATCTACTAGAACTAGGGCGTTCTCCTTGGCAGCACCAACACTATGGAATAAGCTCCCTCATGAGATTCGCGCCCTCCGGGATTTCCACCAGTTCCGGAGAGCGGTGAAGACGGAGCTATTCCGCCAAGCATTTAATAACCCAGACCAAGCATGATAGCACTTTATGGATGCCACCATGGATATGTTGTACTGTGTGTTAAATTTTGATTTTAAGGTACTGTATAGATTGTTTTAGAGGCATTGTTTTACTGTTTTGATGTTGTAAGCCGCCCTGAGCCGCTCCGGCGAGAGGGCGGGATAAAAATCAAATAAATAAATAAATTGGTGCAAGAATCTGAGACGCTCCTGCAGCCTCGCCCCATCCCGCCCATCATAAGGAAAGTAACACTATATAAGAGTAGACATGGGGCAATGTCAGGAGCCGCACAGTATGTAGGAAGGGTTGCGTGGTCCAATATGCTCCTGATGGGGTCTTGCCAAATTCCTCTGAAAAATTCAGATTACTTCAGGATCAGATACAAGCATGTGTGAGAGTACATGTGAGAGTAAAGCAATCACGGCCAGTGATCATTGACTTTAAAAAATGCAACACTGACTTAAGTAATTCCTATTTCCTGGGAAGAAACTCCAGTTTATCAATACAACTTTTGCAAGAGATATCAGGACAGAAGTACACAGTAACAGGCAACACACATTGTCAGAGTTTCAGGAGCGTCACAAGTTTATGTAACTTGCTATTCTATATATACAAAAATCATATCCATTTAAACAGTTGATGAACTCTATTGGGCCTTCCCTGCTGTTATTTTGAAGCAAAGGACATTGAAAAAGCAACCTCTTTCAAGAAAGCAGGTGAAAAAATTTGGGGGCAGTTATTTACACATTATTTTTCTGGAAGCAAAGAGAGTGACCAAGACTTTTGAATGCAGGGGAGATCCTCACTTTGATATGGACATCTGTGCCTATCCTCAAACAAATAGTACATGCATGTAAAATGTGCCATCTTTCCCTTTAAAATCATGGAAAGTGGGAGCCCAGTTCAGTCCCTCCCTGATGAGTGAATCAGAGTATTTTAAAGCAACACACCTGTCGCAGGCAGCGGCTAGGGAGGTTCACTACTGGCTGCCACCACTCTGATATGGGTCTCCTTGGGAGGGCCCAGAGCACCAACCCTACCCCCTTTTTACTGTACTTTTACAACAGGTTTCCCCTTGTATGTAGCCAAATGAGGTGTAAGAACCCAGGCAGAGTAACAACAAGTTTTATTAAGAGATTTAACAACTTTAGATCAATAACAAGTAGGGAAAATGAGCAAAGTAAAGGCAGGTAAATCAGTATTTATTTATTTCCCTAGGTGCCTGTTCACAGTCTAACTCACCCCTTGTTGGATGAGGGATCCCACTGTCTGCAGAAGCCTCCACTAGCCCTGTTCCCTGAGAGACAACACCCTCCCACTCTGGGCAAGGCCTTTTATCTCCTCTTCACAGGCACCACCTTCTGTTCCCCTGTTGGTGTAGTTTTCCCTCCAAAATCTCCTGTTACCCAATCACAGGCTCCAGAGGGAACTTGAAAAATGTAGGCCCTGATAGCTACCCCAACACAGGATTCCCTGGAGCCACTAGGCCTCCTTAGAGCCTGTAGGCCCATGATCATGACAACACCAAAAATGACATACATGCATCCTTGGCATTTGGCAAGAGGTGCTGGCATATTGCATTTTGATTATTTTTTGGGACTTGGGCATAAATAGAAAATCAATCTGATTTTACATTTTAAGGGGCTATAACAAAAAGAGGAGAGGGATGTGAAAAAACCAGCCTTCACATTGATTTCACTGCCCTTTCTCACCAGCAAGATCTTATCTACCGTATTGATGGCAAACTGAAATCTCCTCCCTACATATCTAAACAGGATCAAATTAAAAGCACAATGTGCTTAAACACCATGGACAAATTAGCTTCTAATGTTCTCTTGTTAGAGTCAGCAAATTCAGAAGCCTATTTTCCTGGATAGGATTCAGGTTTTTGCTGGATATAGTCCAAGCAGTACCCATGCCAGAGTAATCTAGCACTTTCCCCCTTATAGACCCTAAAAGCTCATTGCCATTATCCAAACAGCCCTAACATCTTCCTCCAACCCCGAGACATTTCTAATGTTAACTGACAAATTAATCTCTCTCAGACCTCACTTTGTATCTCAACCCACATGCATGCTCTATGTACTTCCTTTCCAAAATGCCCCCCGAAACAGAGGCAAGATCCAATAAAAAATGTTCTCATTAGTATTGCTATTGAAATCGCATTGCATTAAAAAGTAAAAGAAAAGAAAACTACTAAGCAGTTTAAAAGCAGGGGAATGGAATGGGAGGGGAAAAGAAGCAAGCCTTACACAAAGAGGGAAATTAGAATGAACAATACATACCACGCTACAAATGTATTAACTTAAAAATACGTAATAATGAAACAAAATCAAAATGCTAGTTAAGACCCATTTATCTTACTTTAAATACACACCTCATTGCCCTTAACTCCTTCCTAAAAGTGGCCAGAAGCATTCATTCTAATGTTGGATAAGAGAAATGTGCGCCATGTGGAGAACTCTGGTCAACACATACTAGGGTTGCCAAGTCGACGGGGGATTCCTGGCTCCATCGGGAGTCTCCCCATGCGCACGCTTTGCATGTGTGCGCCAAAGTGACGTCATCACGTCGCCCACGTTGGGGGAGGGGGCACTGTGACTCAAGGAAAAACCATAGAGTTTTCCCTCGATTCACAGAGTGTCCCCCTCACAACGTAGCCAGCGTGATGATGTCACCTCCGGGTGACATCATCACGCTGGGGATGCCCTCCGGCAGGGGGTGGAGTTCCCCCCGGGGCCCGATCCACTGCCAGCAGGTAACGGGCCTCCCGGGCGGGAATTTACCCGCCCCCAGTGGGGGCTTGGCAAGCCTAATACATACTATCCATTAAGTAATAATTTAGAAACCTTGCTCACCATTCCTAATCAGAAGGACCACTTTAGGAACGATGAACACTCATCCAACTGCTCCTTTAGTGGCTCTCCTCAAGAATCGTCTTTTTCATCAAATGGACTGGTTACAATACAGTCATGGGGAAGACCCCTTCCCATTGGTTTGCCTTAACTCTGTTTAAAGGGCTTGGTCTCATCCTTTCTTGCTTGACTCTTCCAGCCCTCCTTCCTGTGCACTAAGCTGCAACTTTCTTTAATGGGCTTTAGTTTTCTTTACTATGGCAGCACAAGCACCATTAATCAAAGCAAAGATGAGAATTTTACCTTGCAGCTAGTGGGTTGTCAGAAACATGTTCCATGTTCCTCATAGAAAATGACACCTGTTTCTTTTTTAGCCCTCACAGGGGCTTAACCTCACAGGGGCTCACTGTATTCATTATTTCTGTAACCTTGCTATGTTACATATGTGTTCACACTTGAAAATGGTCGGCAGCCAGAAGGCATGTAGAAATGGGCTCTTATGATCTTCTGCTCTTATGATGTTCAAGGCCAAACCCAATTTCTCTAGGTAATTTTTCTTTCTCACCTTCTCAACCACAGTAACACATGTAGTTGTGTTACCCCCCCCCCCCATGTTGTGTGGGTTGGTGCTGACAGAAGCCAACTAAAACTTGTTATTGACATTATTTAAAGTTTCCCTTCCACTCAACGGAGGCTCTTAAAACAGGACATGAGATTTTTTTAAAAAATCCTGTGCCGCCTTATTTTTCAGCATGTGTGCCTTTTAAACTTGAGTATGCACCATTTTTACCAGCCCAAATAATCTGCATTATTCCTATTTTAGTTTTACAGTAGCCCAGATCTTTTCTTTGACTTGGGAAGGCCCACTGTGCCAAAATATGAGGACACACTTTGAAAGGCTATCTTTTGAGCCTGGTGGAAAGCTTGTATCTGTTACTAACTTACCCTAGAAACATGAGTAAAGGTAAAGGTAAAGGTTCCCTTGCTCGAAAGCCAGTCAAATCTGACTCTAGGGTTGCGGTGCTCATCTCCGTTTCAAAGCCGAAGAGCCGGCGCTGTCCGAAGACGTTTCCATGGTCATGTGACCGGCATGACTAAACACCAAGGCGCATGGAACGCTGTTACCTGGGTAAGTACACACAATTGACTACATGGGGAGGACGTGGTGGGCCTGGATTAGGCTCCGCAGCTGTCTATGATGGTCCAGCTCCTGTGCTGCAAGTAAGATTAAACGCCAACTCTTGCCAGAAGCCAAAGGGCTCTTAGTCTGTAGCTTGAGCTTGCTGACCCTTGGAAACTGTGACAGAAGTCCTCCAGATTGCATCATGCTACAACAGAAGTTGGCGGATGAACACTGGCAACAGACAGACTACTATACCTCCCTATGACAGCTGCTGGCAGGGTTTTGTGTCTGGGTGAACACACATTGGGGGAGGGGAAGTGGTGTAACAGTTGAGGTGCTGGTGAATATAGGGAGGTATGGTGTTGGAAGGAGGACAGGTCAAATGAAGGGAATGATGGGTTGTCAGATGATAACCATTCCCCTTTCCAGTTCTTCTCCCAACTAAGGGGCAATCATGCTTGAAAGAGCTGCTGCTGAATGCCAGGCTGGTTTAAAGTAAAACATCCCTCATTCAGGACTTGATATTGGAGGAGGAGGAGGCTAACTTGGTAAGTGTGACAGAGACCTGGGTAAGTGAAGAGGGAGGAGTGGTTCTCCCCCAAATTTGTCGCTAGGATTCCTGATACAGCATCAGCCTAGGTTCGGTATGTGGTGAAGGGGACTAAGTGAGGTCTATCAGGGCTCTTTGGCATGAACCAGGTGTCTTGTTAACCAGAGCCCCAATTCTGAATATATATACCTGATGCTGGGAGCTCAGGGTAGAATATGGATTCTGTTGCTGTACTGTACACTCCACTGCCCAGATGTCTCCCTGCCTGAGTTGAGGGAGTCCATCTCAGATTTGGTGCTGAGGTGGAAACTAAGGATTGTTGTCCTTGGGGACTTCAATGCCCATGAGGCTGCCCTCACTGAATGAGCCTCAGTACAGACACTGAAGGCCCAAGGACTTCAATCCTTAGGGTCCTCAACAACAAATCTAAGACTGCCTCCATCTGCTCTGGCAGGACTTCATGGCTGCCATGACAACCATGGGGCTGTCCAAAAATATTCTAGTCCATATGAATATAAAGCAACATACATTGCGTTTCTCTTAGGACAAGATGCCTCAATTGACAAACACTCTGTTCCAGTATTACTTCCTTCCAGGGCCTTTTTTGTAGAAAAAATCCAGCAGGAACTCATTAGCATAATGGGCCACACCCAGTAGCAGAAACTCATTGGCATATTAGGCCACACCCCTGACTGCACCACTCATTAGCATTCCCATGTTACCAGAAGTGTGGTCATCCAGCCACACCCACCTTTTGCTTGTTATTCTGTTTACCTTGTTTGTTGTCCAGGGCTCTTTTTGTAGCAGGAACTCCTTTGCATGTTAGGCCACACACCCCTAATGTAGCCAATCCTAATGAGTTCCTGCTGTTGGGTGTGGCCTATTATGGTAATGAGTTCCTGCTGGGTGTGGCCAACTTGGGAGCCAGCCGGAACTCCGTTCCTGTGTGTTCCTGCCCCAAAATAGCCCTGCTTCCTTCCCTCTGAAGTTTAATATAACAATGAGGATAGCTGACTATTTTTTACAGCTTACAGCCCCACCATTAAGATGAGCTTTTATGTTTGCACGTTTCAACGCTTTACCATCTGCAGTCCCTTATGGTAGATTTTCAAATGTCCTTACCCTGAAAGGATCTGTCTATGTAGTAGCAGCAAAACAGAATTTATTACCCACATCTTGCTTAGCTGTGAATTCTGCGATAAAATGTGGGATGTCCTAATCAGCCCCCTTTTGATCAACCGGCACAAATGTCCAGGAGATAGAGTAGTATCCTCCCTTCTATCAGATCACCACCCTCATATAACCTTTGCAGTGGTGAGGTTTCTCTCTATTGCTATAAGGGCTTGAGAACAGAAGGGTAAAGCTCTGGTGGGATGACTGTCTTTGTATATTTAAAACCTGTGGTTCCAATGTTGTTGTTGTTGTTTTCTTTTTCAGTCTATGCCAATAAATGTTTTGACTGACTGACCAAATGCATGGTTTGATAATAGGGGGATTCTGATTGATCCAAGTGGTTTTCTGACATTTGATGGGATTTTCTGGTTAGCAACGTTGGACTCCTGTCACAGCCCTGGATGATCAGTGGAATATAGGGATGACCCAAGCTGTGGACATGACTATTCTGGAGTACCTTATACCCTCCCTGCAGAGCTCAGAATGCTCCCTGGTTCATTGAGGAGCCTGAAGCAATGAAGTGTTTGGGCAGGGCAGACAGTTGGAGGGTGACTGGAGGAAACTCAAAAGTGAATGTGACAAAGCACAGGTAAGAGCACTTTACCGTGCCTATTCTGTGGTAGTGAAGGCAGTAAACTGAGCCCATTTCTCTGCCACCATTACATCTATGCAATGCCAACCAGCAGAACTTCTATGGGTTGTGAAGGGATCTTACCCCAAAGCTCCTAAAAAACACATAGGCCCAATATGATGCTTCTGTGATGCAATTTGTGGATAATGTTGTTTGCATCTTCTGTGACTTTGTTTCCACATTTGGTGCAGTTCAATTTCAGGATGCCATTGGAGTACAATATGGTCCAGGTAGTATAAACAGGGGTCGTTTCGTAGAAAAAGAGCTGGGGAACTCATTAGCATAACTCATTAGCATATGCCACACCGCCTGACATCACTGGAAGTGTGTCATAAGGCCACACCCCCTGACATCACCGGAAGTGTGTTATAAGGCCACACACCCCGCCCCCAACAGTCCCAGCCACCGCCGCTGGCCTTGCAGCTCCACTGCCGAGCCCTATGAGGGGCCCGGCGGTGGACCTGCAAGGCCGGCGGGAGTGCGAGGAACCCCTGCGAAGGCCCTCCCTGGCCCCAGGCAGGCAGGGGTGGGGAGAGGCACGGAGGAAGCAACTTACCCTCCCTCTTCTCTTGCCTCCTCCTGGCTGAATGAGGGCCGGGAGCGGGGCTTCGTCATGTGCCCCGCCCCCGTACCTCACCCGGGGGAACTGCGATCCCCCGCGTCCCCCCCCGAAATGACCTCTGAGTATAAATGACTTTCAGTTGGTGAGTGTTCTGGAACACACTAGGCACAGGGTGGGTCAGCAAAGCTGGAGCACGAGTGAGATGAGGCATAGGCACAACTGGTGCAGCATGGTCAGAGTCCAGTTTCCAGGTCAAACACAGAGTAAGGAATTTGGCAGCAAGAACAGGATCAGGGGCAAATCTAGAAGTCAGAGTCCAAACACAGTCCAAAGGGTCAGCTAATTGTACACTTCACCTTGTTTCCAGCATCTCATGTTGAACCCTCCTCCGACTACGTTCCAAAGGTTCTGGAGACAGGGGAGGCGAGTTGGATACTGGGATGCTTCCTGATTCTGAGCCATGGTCCTGAACAACTGGGATGCCATTATCATTATTTGGCAGGGCAGAAGTAGCTTTCTGTAGCAGGCTGTCTGTAACTGGCTGTGAGGTGGGACCTCCTTCACATGCCCATTCCTCTTCTGAGGAGTCCTCTGCCTCTTCAGGGTTACCTGTGCCTGGCTGACCCATGACAGTGAGAACTGTTGAAGTGGATAAGCTGTTCAGAAATCTTCAGCCCACCATGTTGAACCTTGCCATTCTTAGCTGTTGGTATTGAGCCAGGTTGGTTGGTTGAATGGGTCCAGGAGGTGATAAATGCCTCCCTGCCGGAGGGTGTAGTGGCTTCAAATAGGTGGTTTTGCAACCCCTCCTTTAAAGGGGATCCCTATAATGCACCGATCTGAACAACTAGAGCCTAGTGGCCAAAATCCTATTTGGGACAAGGTGCATGAGTGGGTAGTGGTCATGTTTCCACACGGTCTTGGAGGAGACAGACTATTTAGACCAATTTCAATCTGGATTCTGGCCCAAGTTTGGGACAGAAATGGGCTTGGTCACCCTGATGGAAGATCTTTGCTGACAGAATGATTAGGGAGTGTGTCCCTCTTGATTCTCCTGGACCCCTCTGTGGTGTTTGATACTATCAATCATTGTATCTTTCTGGAGAGGCTAGTTGGGGGAGGGTAGTGCGTTCCTGATCCTGATCTAGTTGGGGGGAGGGTAGTGCGTTCCTGCTCTTACTTGATTGGCTGATTCCAGAAAATGAAGCTCAGAAACTGTTACTCAGCCCCATGGTATTTATGCTATGAGGTCCCATAAGGCTCCATCTTGTTCAACAGCATGAGGGACATCTACATAAAGCCACTGGGAGAGGTAATAAGGGGATTTGGTGCCACCAATATGTGAACGACATTCTGCTGTACTTCCCCTTAACAACTGAGTCAGGTGGGTCTGCTGACATCCTGAATATGTACCTGGAAACAGTAATAAGATGGATGAGGGCTGATAACCTGAAACTCAGTACAGACAAGATGGATGCAATGCTGGTCAATGACAAAGCTACTAGAGGACTGAGTCAGCCTATCTTGAAGGAACAGGTTTGTAGCTTGGGGTGCTGCTGGATCCTGATCTATAGTTTGAGGCCCAAATATTCTTTGTGGCACGTAGTGCCTTTTGTCAGCTTTGGCTGATACACCAGCTATGGCTATTCACCAAAAAGTGTGATCTGGCCACAGTGACCCACTCTCTGATTACATCCAGGTTAGATAGTTGGGGATGCCTTTGGAAACAGTCTGAAAACTTCAGCTCATCCAAAATGAAACAGCAAGGCTATGGTCAGGGGCTGGATATAGGGTTTGTATCCACCTGGTGCTGAAGGATCTGCACTGACTGTCCATTTATTTCCGGGCACAATTCAATCAGTGTGCTGGTTCTTACCTTCAAAGTCCTAAATGGCTTAGGGCCAGGGTACTTGAAGGCCCACCACCTCCCATATTGTCTAGCCTGCCAGTTAAGTTCTGACTCACTAGCTCTGCTCTCTGTGCCTCCGCCTTCAGAACTGAGGCAGGTGGTAACCAGACACAAGACTTTTTCAGTACTGGAAGGCCCTGCCCCTTGAGGGCTCGCATGCCGCTTACCTTGCTTTCTTTTAGCCATCAGGCCCAAAAAAATTGTTGACCCAGACTTTTAATTAAGGGGTTGACTTTAAAAAAACAACAACAACACAAAACACTAATTTAGCCTGGAAAGAGTTGTTTTAACCTAACTGTGGTGTGTTTTTATTATCTACATTTTTATGTTGGGGCTTTTTAAATACTGGATTTTAATTAATATAATTTCTTTATTTTTGTTTTGTAAGTTACCTCGGGTAGATTCATGGAGAGGCAGTTCGGTGAACTGTTCAGTGAACAAATAAATAATGTCCACCATGTGTAGAGCATAGCAAGAGAAATTTTCCACCCTACATCCACAGTGTTAAGATACAGCAAGAATAAGTAAGGACCATTTAGATGGGGTCCTAAGCTACTACAGTAAGTGAAATCTTCATAATTGAATTCAAACTCTCCAAAATGGATTGTATATCAACAGAGTGCAGACCGAGCCAAGCCATCTTGCACATTTGATACACAAATAAATGCAATGATTAAATAAGATGTAGCATCTCTTGCTACTCCTGTAACATGCAAACAAAGGCAACATGAATCAAACCCACCACAGAGCCAGCCTGCTCTTCCACCTTTTCACCATAACAATTTGTGTACAGTATACAGCAGGTGGCCAATTTGTTTTACAGCCTTTAAGCTCCAAGCACAGCTTAATATAGGCAGGGCCTTTGATCAAATAATAAAAAGCCAGAAAAATAAGTGATTGCTGCACAGAGGTCACAGCCTATTACTAATTTATACAACACCCCACCCTGGCTCTCAGAGGTTGGCAGCTCTGAACACAGCGTACATTTGGTGGAAATGACTTTACTAAACAAACCGAAATGGTTACCATCCATAATTTAAAAAGAAAATGCTCCTCTCCCCTCCACGGGCATTAAATCAAAATGTTCAGAATCGATGGGGACAGCCAAGTCCTCTCCCCTACTACAGATTCAGAAGCAGACACTTGCAGCTGGCATAAATCAAGGTATGTCAACCAAGATCAGTGGAGCTGCGCCAAATTATGCCAGGCAAAAGCATAGCCCTTATTTCTTAACCTTTGTTTCAGATCAAAGACCCAAAGAGTAAATTCATTTGAAAGGCAAAAAGCAAACCCTTCGTTCCTCCCTGCGTTAAGCGCCAGTGCAGAAATGCATTAGCATTTAGCAGCATGAGCCACAGACCAGTGGCGCCATGGGGATAATAGCATGCACTGATGCTAAATTTTTATTAGAAGTTGTACACACTTATCTATATCACATAGCTATCTAGAGAATTCCCAACACCTTCTAAACGCCAAGATATTTCAGGATGTATTTTTAAAGTGACATGGTTCATATGACTGTATCATCTTGTTATGAGAGTTTTGGCCAATGGATTCCAAAATGGAAATAGCAGTCTTTTCAATTTCAACATATGACAACCAGCATATTAATTAGGGCTGTTAATTATATGGTACTCTAAAGAAGCACCCCCTCAAAAAAAACCCTTCTTGTTTGCTTTTAACAAATCCTTTTTCCCCAGAGCAAATATTATAAATGCCATCATAAAAATGCTTAAAAATTAACCAGTACTGTATGCATGCGGTATACGTATGTATACAGAAACATCTCTCTATACACACACATCTATGCATGTGAGAAAGACAGAGAGAGAAAGTTCAGGCAAAATCATTTAAATCATTTTCTTAGTAATACAAGTAATATTTAAATAGATTTAATAGCACTGCTCCAAACCAGTGAATTATGAGTTTAAAACCTATTAAAATGTAATGTTTTTTTTCCCTGAGCTGAGGGGAGAGAGATTTAAATCCACTGAATTTTAATATTTCAGCTTGAGCTGCAGGAGGTAGAGAAAGTCCAAATGAACTATTCCATCAGCACCATTCAAGCATGAACATTTTAATCAGTTTTACTTCCTTGGAGTTCTCTAACACAGTTTACGCTGTCATTCTGAAAGCACTTAACACAGAGAGTGTGAAAAACCACCAAGGCTTGTTATTGCCTTCACAATTGATAGCAAATAATTTTGCAGGCTTCCTATCATTAAAGTGTCACTGCTAAAAATTGAGGTTCAGCACTTCTTGTGCTAAATTGTATTTTTTTGGAACATCACTGCATACCTGGTTCGTACATTTTTGCTACATTTCTCTCTGCGATAAACAGGCATACAAGTGCTATCCATTTGTATGCCACAACAAACATTGGTATGCAGTAGTATTGCATTGGATGCACACACAAAACATGTCCATTTAAATATATACATTTAAAGATGAGTGATAATAAAAACCAAAAAACAGGGGGGAATGAACGATTCTTCCATTTTTTATGGCAGTACATTTTTCTTAAAAGTATCACAAGGAACAACCCATGCCATTGTGCTGCCCCAACTGGAAAAGGGTCATCAAGAACAATCAGCTTATTCTGGATACCTAATAATTAAATATTGGGATGTATTAACAAAATGCAGAATTACCACCTGTTCTACTACTCTATTTGAGGGATCTGTGTCAGAAAGATATCATGTCCTCATATATTCCAGCATATGAACAAACTTGCTTAAGTCAAACACTTTTGCTTATGTGCTGAACGTTACCCTCACATTAATTATGAGTGCAATTACTGAATTGTACTTTCTGCTGATTATAGTGGCTGGGATCCAAAGAGCTAATGTCGATGTACCTGAAGGAGTAGGCAAGCCCACTGACATTGTGGACTTGTTTCCTCTGAACAACAGGTCCTCACATTAGGTCACAAACTGGTTTAGAAACTCCCCTGACTTTCAAAAGCAGTTTGCTAATGAGGTATAAGTACATATTTCAGAAATACAAATTCAGAAGCTCCCTGAGCATGCAGAACTGCTTGTGTAGCTCTTTAGATCCAGGCCAATACAGACAAGTAAAACCTCGGTTACCTCCCATTTTCACCTCTAATCATCCTCTCTACTGTCCTCACTATTTGCCTGGATCTAAAGAGCAACACAAGCAACTTAACAATACTTACCCTTAGTTAAAATCAGGGGTCATTTGGGGGGGGATGCGGGGGGACGCCATCCCCCCAGGTGAGATGCGGGAGGGTGGGGCCTGGAGCTCCCTGCTGGTGCCCGCTGGAGGTCGCCACCGGCTGTGGGGAGGACACACTTCCGGTGATGTCAGGGTGTGTGGCATATGCTAATGAGTTATGCTAATGAGTCCCCCTAGCTCTTTTTCTACAAAATGACCCCTGGTTAAAATCATGCCTTTATTTTGTACACCAAAGTGCTAATGCTTATCATTAATTTAACCTTACACCAATGAATAATGATTTCAGGTAAAACACAGTGTTCAAGGTCCCATTCCAAAACGTTATGAACAATACTGGCTCAAAACACTAAATAGGATTGTACGTTCCTAACTTTTGCACGATGGTATACAGAAACATCTCTCTATTAAACTCTGAATTGCAAAATGGGAATTGTATTGATAAGGCATTCTTCCATAAGCATCTCAAGTGATCAAGTGCACTATATCTAAAATGCTACTGTTGCATACCTTGCACTTAGGTTTGCCAGGTCTTACCGGGCTCGTGGCAGGGGGCTCCTGGCTCTGAGCCTGGCTCTTCTGGCATGTGCACCATGTGATGACATTACCTGGAAGTGACATAATCATGCTGGGCACCTCACACAGTGACACTCTTCGCGTTTTGACCAAAACTCTATGGTTACCATACAGTTTTAGTCAAAACACTAAAGCCTCGCTGTGTGACGTGCCCAGCGAGATGACGCTGCTTCTGGGTGATTCCATCATGCTGACACCGCTGGCAGCAGATTGGAGTCCCCAAAATAGGTAACCCCACCCCAACTGGGAGTCTGGCAACCCTAACTTAAGACATGTATCTCCAGAATGCAAACAAGTTGTGATTCTAAATTAATTTGATCCATTGCCAAACCTAACAAACTTCCCTAGATTCATTTGTAACCTGGAATGACAACTATTTTTCCTTGCTGGTGTCTTTGCCTTGAAGAGATGCATAACAAGTAGAAATGTAATAGTCCATTCTCACTCACTCCCCCACTCATATACACCTTGTCTCACTGGCTGAAATTGTGAATGTACAGGAGAAAGTTTTGTGGGTTGGAAAACACTTGCACCACAGGTTGCATTCAGACATGGTGATAAACTGTGGCTAGATTGAAGTCCAGTTAATTGTTGTCAGTTGAACAGACCGAGATTTTTTTTATTAGCACTAAACTGGAATTTCAAACTATGATCTGGAGCAGGTTTATACTAATTGCCGTTTGTTGTTGATTTTGAATTCATTAACCACAATTTGTAAAGCAGTTCAATCTCACAGAGCTGCAGAGTCACAAGGAATGGAAGCGGGTTTTCCTTGTTCAGAGATGAAATGAGACTTCAGTATAACTTGATATTTGTTACTTATGTCTGACAGACTAACGACAGTTTAAACCACAGCTTATGTGTTATTTCTGAATCCAACCCTAGTAAAAAAAAAATGAAGGGGGGAATGGCTGTTTCCTAAATAATGTCTTGGCCAACTTTAGTACAATGGAATGGTGACTCTTCTTGATATTATTAGCTGTTCCCACCACCTACATTATAGATGAAAGGAAATTATTTGTTTTTCTCTGGGTGACCACAATACTCACCCACTGCCCCCAGTAGTTAGCTCCAGTAGTTATAATCCCTCACAAGTACACAACTAGCCCCTATGATTCTTCCAGCCAAGTCACACTGCCTCCCTAGAAACAACCAAACCACTTTCCCTATCTTGTTTTCACATACACAGAGTAACTGCCCCAGAGGTAAGATGGACACAAAAAGAAAGGGGATAAAGCATCAAATTCATACATTATAGAGTTCACTGGTTAAGTATGGGGTCCCTATCCTATAAGAATCACACTTGAGCTTCAAATTCTCCTCAGTTCCTGCATGTCCAGTATCTGATCTAAAATGGAACTGGGTTGCACAATTTGGCTGGTTAAGGAAATCTACGTGGGTTACCCTCAAAAGGCCAAACAATATTACTCCAGGCCATTGCAGGTCAAGAAAATGGCATTGGGGGGGGGGGTTGAATCTCTTCTCTCATGTGCACCACAACTCCAATTCAAATCAGGTACTGCATGCATGAAAATTGAGAGCCTGCAAGTTATTGGGAACCCCAAACCCAAGCTGTGTACTCTTATGATACATCAGCTGGCTGAGACAGTCAGCAGTACCAAGCTTTTGCTTTCATGGGTCTGCCCTCTGGTTGCTAGGAAAATATTTCAATCCTCCCCATCCCGCCTAACCTCTGAAATTATCATAAAAATCTGATCTCGGACTATTATGCAGGCAAGGCAAAAAGAGCTCACTTCCTAGGCTGGCAGGCAGACTGGCCAGCATCAATCTTCATGGTTAAAGCAAACCACACCCCATCTTATCTCGATTTAAAAACAACAACCAAAGAAACAGATTTGGATCTTTCCCAGTGATCCGCCAGAAATTTGAAAAAATATTCAGACTGATTTTCTTTTCCATGGTTGGTTAGGAATCTTGGTCATCCCAACCAACACGGCCCTTTCCTCTCAAGTGGAACAGCCAAAGAAACTGCTTCGGTTTCTAGCCCCAAGTAGGACACGTCCATTATACACACGGAAGAGTGAAGAAAGTAATATCATGCACTTCTAAAACAGACAATTTTTTCTGATTTAAGACTAACATTTTTTAGTCTTGTGTTTGCCTGTCTTTTGTCTAGCTGGTATTCACCTATTTTGGTGGAATTTGTTTTTTAATGTTATGTTTTAATGTCTTGGTTTTGTAATGCTGTGTTTAATTAGTTTTATTTTATTAGGCTCTGGAAAGACAGCATTTTCTACCTATATAAATAAAATAAACAGATACATATCTTTGATCCAGTTAACTACATTTAACTTTCCCCCCCCTGCATTGTGACCTTAATATTTAAAGTCCAGTAGATTTACACACTAGAGACATGAAATACCATTATGTTGAGAGGGCCCTCTAAATTGGTATGAATAACTTAGAAGAGGGAATATTAAATACTGTAATATGAATACGTTAAGAACCCTAGAGGACATACAATTATACACTGCAGGCCTGAAATTATTTTAGTCTCAAATAGTTTGTTACACTTACAACAGTGAAGTATTTTCCAATAGCCTCTTCCTTCCTATCCCCACTTCTTCCTATCGTTTTTCCTCAAACTATTTTTTTAAAGATGGATAATGTTTAACTTGTGTCAATCTGTCAGTAATTTTCAATGGAACGTGACATGTGAAAGAAGTCATTATAAGTGTTTCATTCCATTAAACACAACTAGTTTACTGTCAAGAGAACAACTTGTCTTTCCCTGTTTTGAGTTCACTTCAGCATTCCCCATTTAAATTGCACGGATCAGTGATCTTGTTGATTTACCAATGAAGGTAGAATACTGCAAAGTTAACAAGGTGTTTTATCAGATTCTATGAAATTCTTCCAGGATATGAACGATCTACAAGGTATTGTATATGCATCTGTTCAAAGAGGAGAGCCACATAGTAGAATCCCTTTTAATCAGTCCTTGATCACTTTCAGTTATTGTGTATCCTGTGTACATTTCACAAAGAATCTCCCTTTTTCCAGTAATTCCTGATTTCTTGTATCTCTTGAATGTCTCCAGAATATTTACTTAAATTAAGTAGAAGGGTGGATGTATGTAAATTGATGAAAATGGCCAGGAAAAGCTAGTGATGGAAATTATGCTCTGAGCTTCAAACTCAGTGAAAATGGCCACTCAGAGGATAAACCTCATGTCCCCTTATTTTATTTACTTTTTATTTTTATACCCCACTGTTCCCATAGCTCAAAGTGATAACTATTCAGATTTTTAAAAATACAATAAAAGTTCACATCTCTTCCTCCATAAAAGTATAAGCCTTTTGTGTAATGTTATTTTCATGTTTTTTTTCAATTATATTTCCTTATTTAACCATACTACTTTTAACTAGTTAAAATATTAAAATTAACGGAACTTAAATACATCAAACCAAGTGTGCTTAATAGTATATGACATTAGTAACAATTTGTAACTAGACAATATATACCCATGTCCCATTTCTACCCCTTGGAGTCCTTGAAACAGATGTAGAATATTCTATTCTACAGTGTGGTGGGAAGTGTCATCAAGTCACATCCAACTTATGGTGACCCTGTGGGACTTTCAAGGCAAGAGACAAACAGATGTGGTTTGCCACTGCCTGCCCACTAGCAACTCTAGACTTCCTTAGTGGCCTCTGATCCAGGAACTAACCGACCCTGCTTAGCTTCCAAAATCTGACAAGATCAGGCTAGCCTAGGCCATCCCTCCTCCACTACACTTTCAACATGCACTATACAAAGGAAGAAAGTAAGCCAAAACAAGTTAAGTACATCCAGGGGTCGTTTCGTAGAAAAAGAGCTAGGGGAACTCATTAGCATAACTCATTAGCATATACCACACCCCCTGACATCACCGGAAGTGTGTCATAAGGCCACACCCCCTGACATCACCGGAAGTGTGCCATAAGGCCACACACCCCACCCCCAACGGTCCTGGCCGCCGCCACCGGCCTTGCAGCTCCACTGCCGAGCCCCATGAGGGGCCCGGGGGTGGACCTGCAAGGCCGGCGGGAGTGCAAGGAAGCCCCGTGAAGGCCCTCCCTGGCCCCAGGCAGGGGTGGGGAGAGGCAGGGAGAAAGCAACTTACCCTCCCTCTTCTCCTGCCTCCTCCTGGCTGAATGAGGGCCGGAAGCGGGGCGGCCGGAAGCAGGGGGCAGGGCTTCGTCATGTGCCCCGCCCCCCGTACCTCACTTGGGGGAACTGCGATCCCCCGCAATCCCCCCCGAAATGACCTCTGAGTCCATCTCTTAATTTCCAAACCATCCGAAAGCACACTTCTATTCTGCTGAAATTTGGTGATTTAAACTAATGCTGTGAGTTCTCATAATAATTTCCCAAAGTCTATACGCTTTTACCCACGATATAGTGTCTTTGATTAAAACAATGATCAGTATTAAGAGAGCTATACACACATACCTACAAGCCAGAGTAAAATATAAGTTTGAGTTACATGGACAGGTTGTGCCTTTAAAAAAAAAAAATCAGGTCCTTGCAATTTATTTCATCTGAAGAATATTTTAGATGGCAGTATTTTTATTAGGTAATGAAATCTAATTGGGAAATTATTCATCTTCTAGTCTCCCCATTGGAGCATAAAAGACATACAACAAATGTTATTCATGATTGTGCACGACCCACTCTGTGTGATTCATCCCCTTCT
>NW_015170281.1:689680-690928 GCF_001447785.1 Gekko japonicus | reverse complement strand
TTTCCCATTTATATATTTTAATTGACTGCTGGTATTTTCTGTGGTCAGAAGGATAGGAAAGTGCTCAAAATAGCCCATTAGGGGGGAAAGAAGTTACAATCAGACCACTGCTCCACTCTGCTGTCAGCAATGATCAGAGTGCCCCTATTTCCTTGTTAAAAGACAGAAACATAAATGAAGGAATATCTTCACTACAGATTGATTATTCGGCAACCCTTATTCACATCTTCACTCAGAAATGTGAATTTTAATGAAAGTAAATGGAATAATTAGCATTTCAAAGTGTGTTTGATCCACTGCATTTTTAAGAGATACTTTTATGTATATTCTATACACAAAAGGAGAAAAAAGCATTTCGAAGTGGGCAGAAAAAGGGAAGGTGCATGGTGAGGTCTTCATTAGAATAGCTTAAACAACTGCTTGCACTAACTGAATAATTACATATGTGAATCATGGGCTATTAGCAATTTTCTCACCTTTATTTTATATGGTTTTGAACACCCAACTGTTTTATCAGCTTATAGAAGTAAGTCATAAAAAGTTTTTTTTAAGAGACTGCTATTAATCTTGCAGGATTTTGGTGCTATGTTTATTAAATACTGCCTCTAATGTCTGATATGCAGGAAATATATTTTAGTCAATGACAAAAATGTTAGCATTTGCTAGTAAATTCAGCATGACTGGATGGGTCAAATCTTGTCCCAGTGAACGCCAGACCTTCAACACTGCATTTTTAAAACAATTAAAAATTGACAGAATATTAAAGACATATGGGCACTTTAAACCATACCTGCCAACACCACAATGGTAATAACATTTATTATGGCAAGTAAGATTGAAATTTTACTTCCAAACAGACAAGAGCAGATACAGGCTGATATCTAAAACAATGTCCTACACTTGAGAGCAAAGCACTTGCATAAATATACAAGGCATTTGCTTAAGTTTCCATTTTTGCTGCAGCTCCTTTCACCAAATCAAATGCCATTCCAGAGGGTATGACAACCTGAGTCAGAAAAGTCTAGAATGACATGGTAGTTAGATCATCAGACTACAACTATGGAGACCCAGATTTAAATTCTTTCTCTACAGTGAAGCTGAATGGGCAAGCTTGGGTTAGCCACTCTCTCTCCCTCACATATTTACAGTGAGAAAAAGTGTGTGTGTGTGTGGGGGGGGAGAAATATTCAAGGAAAGGTGACTAATAACATATTAAAAATAAATAATTAGAAGTGAATGGGAAAATCT
>NW_015170281.1:674361-689627 GCF_001447785.1 Gekko japonicus | reverse complement strand
TTTATGGCAACGGATTTGTTCAGAGGTCAAAGGGGCATGCTGATCTGTAAGAGAAGATGGCAAGGATTCATGCTAATTTGAGGAACAGACAAAATACTTCCTGGTTTTGTTCCACTGATTGATATATGAATATAATCAGAAGTAGCAGAACAATTTCACACAGGATTATGGCAACACAGGCCAGGATAACTCATTAACATGCCTACAAGATATTTGCATAGGGCTCCTTCAGCATGTCAGTCTCTTGCCACTAAGGTCCATTTTACTTTTCCTTATACAGGGATTCTTAAAATGTGCACTGAGATACGGACAAAGAACAAAATAGTCAGACAGAAATGATATGTGCCTGACCAGCCATCTTTGAGAACTTCCATCTGGTACACATGTACGTTCTCCGGCAGATCCTACTTTGGGTATTTTCCTTCATTCAGAGAAGACAGCTATTACCATGGACCATGTGCACAGAAAGCATCCATATCTAACAGGCAATTAGAATGGACTTCCTGATGACTGTTGGCAGTGTCTTATGTTCATGTTTTACAGGATGTTATATTGACCCTTTATTGTCAAGTACCTCAGGAGCTTTGGTTGACAGGTGGCTATAATGTTGTGAAATAAGCTCCAAATACCAAATAAATCTTTTGCAGAAGCACCCAAGACACATGGCTTCAGCAAGCCCTGCGTCTCCTGCATTGTCCTACTTGGTCATTTGCCACAGAAAATTCCATATCCTTAGAAATGCCTCGAACTGAGACCGACAAAATCTCAGTTTACCCATTACACTGTTCATGAAACTGGATAAGACCTGAAGATGTGTCTCTTCTACTGCCATTCGCTTTCTGAACTTCCTCTCATTTAAATAATGTCAACAGGGAAAATAAAAGTGAGAAGTGGCAACACGGTCAACGGGAAGCCTCTGCACCGACTGTTATTAGGAAGCTTCAACAGCACTATAGTATAGGAACAATACTGTAGGAGAGGCTACAACAAAGGGCCATCTTGACCAGTTTGTGGTAGCACAGGCTAACTAGAATTGCTACATTCACTGGGAGCCCAATGCACTTTTGACTAGCTAAGGGAACTAAACAAAAACAACAAAAGCCAAAGTTTGATAAATAAAATAAAATAAAGCAAACTGGTTTTTTTGTTTTGTTTTTTTAAAAGAGACTATTAAAGCTAAAATGGAAAGACCACATACCCCAATGATTGCGTTCAGTTCTGCCATGGTCACTTGCTTGGCACGTTCCACAGCCTGCACCACTTGTTGCTGGTGCTATAAATGAAGATCAGAGACAGAATAAAATTATTTGCTTTCTAGTGAATTAAGCATAGAATTTCCTATTGGCTTTGATCCTTTAAAAATAAATTTTAAAAACCCCTTCAGACAGCATGCAAGGCTCGAAATAAAAGATGTCTTAAAGAACAAATCCAGAATGGATGCATAAGACACTCAAGGTGAGGGTTTATTTTATCTAGAACAAGTAGTTACTTGGAAATCAACTCTTATTCATTGTTCCCACAGGAACAAAAATCCATTCCAGAGCACCCTGACTCTGTAGGGCATTGCTGTTCACAAGTGCAATACCTTTTCAAGGTTTTAACCACCAGTATATTCTAAACAAAATGATACAGTCAGGCACCCCCACTACTTCCTCACTAGGAAAGCAAATGTTAGTTCCCAGTTTCTGTTGATATGGTTGCTTACTTTGATGCAAATACCCTACACTTGCTTTACAACCATTTTTTAATGCTATTAAAGAGATTCAGACAAGCCGAAGCGGCTTAATGCAAGGAAATCAGAGAAAGGAGAGCAAGAGAAAGTGACGTACACGTAGGCAGTGCATGTACAAGTGAAAAGAACCAAAGACAAGATTGCCAATTCAGGATTCCTGCCACCTGGTTATAGAAATAAGGAGTCTGGCTATAGGAAGATGCAGGAAAAGTTCTGTTCCTGTTTCATGTGGAGGAGTGTGCCCTTGGTTGCATTGATTGTTCATTTGGGAATATGCCTGTTTCAATCAAAACAGAGAGGCATAGAATTCACAGGGCTGGAAGGGGCCACGCAGGCCATCTAGTCCAACCCCCTAACACGTTTTTGTCCACCTGCTGCTTAAAGACTGCCAGGGAGGGGGAGCTCACCACTTCCCTAGGCAGCTGATTCCACTGTTGCACAACTCTTCCTGTAAAAGGTTTTTCTTAATATCCAGACAGTACCTTCCCACCCTTAATTTAAGCCCGTTATTGTCCTACCCTCTGCTGCCAACAGGAACAGCTCCCTGCCCTCCTCTAAGTGACAGCCCTTCAAATACTTCAAGAGAGCGATCATCCCCCCCCCAACCTCCTCTTCTCCAGACTAAACATTCCCAAGTCCCTCAAGCCTTTCCTCATAGGACTTGGTCTCCACGTAAGAGAGTTTGCTTTGGCTACCAAAATTAAGGCTATGATTCTAAACGTGCCTAACTGTAGGCTTCACAGAAAAAAGTTCACTGTAATTATCATATAAATGAGTATGGTTTAGAGATGGCCTTCTCCACCTACTTGGTTTCCCAAGAAATTCAGTGTGTTGTACACAGACAGGATGTCTGTACACACAGAAATTCCTTCATAAGCATACTGAGAATTTTTCTACTTTAGAAAAAAGTAGAACCCTTTACAGATGCCAGATGCTCACCTGCTACTGCAGATAACAAACATTTGGCATGGCAACTGGCCAAAGAAGTAGGGCTGTCCTTCTCTAAAGTGTGGTATCTGTGAGACCTAGCAATTTCCTCCTCAACACGTCCTGGCCCTTCTCCAGCCCAGCGATCCTTCAGATCCACTGCAGAGACTTTCAGTGTTCACTGCTCATTCAAGATAAAGGGATGGTCAATTAGCAGCAAAAGCAGAGGAGATGCCTGGCAACAAAGGACGTGTGTTTATGCCTTAACGTATTATGCATTATGCACAAATCCTGAAGTCACAAAATTTCAATCTAGGTAATGAATAGTTGCAAACATGGGTGCAATCAGTTCCACCTGATATCCCTAACCTGATAAACACCAATGAGGGGCCCACAGGATTTGACTTGCCTCATAAAGTATGGAAGATGGCCAATAGACTATGAAAAGGCTTTGGCAGATGTGCAAACCTGCTGTTTAAATGGGGCAAAATAGCAGGACCTGAATGCGATTGTGGTGATTGCGGTGCAGCCTGCCCAACTATTTTTCATTTGTCACAGGAATGTGAGTTTTGTGCTCTCCAGGGAGATGTGATGGAGCTCTCTGAACTTTCCCAACTGCGATTGAGTGGACTGAAAATTTAGATATTAGTATTTAGATATTAGTATTTAGTTCAATCTGTCTATATACACATTGTATCAACTTGGTTACGTGTTTGATATTATTCTATGCTTCCTGTGTGTAATTCTGTCATATGACAAATAAAGACATATTAACCCATCCCAAAAAAGTCCAACATTCTAATGAAAACAAATAAGACACAAGTTAACAGTCAAACAGTACTTCTAGAACCTGACTATTTTGTTTGCACTCGGGATGCCAGGCAGTACTGCAGACTGAGAAGGCACAGAGAACCCCACCCTCCACACACCAAGTAACACTGTAATCTGGGAGAGATAGATAGAGGCAACCAAGCATTATATTTCCACCCATATATGCCTTCTCAGTATGTGCACATCCAGGCAGACTCATGCATTAACTGAAGTGCCATCTGGTTGAGCGAAAGGTCCGAATAAATAAAATAAAAATAAAGGGAACAAGAATGGAAGAGAACCTCAGATACCCATGTCACAGTGGAGGCAAAGGGCTTGAACCCCAAAACTTCCCATTCCTCATTCTCTGAGTCATGGTTTCTACCACTGTCTATCACCATTAACCACCGACAAACCACCAGCATAATGTGCAACCACCTTTCTACAAGGGAGGGGAGAAAATCACACTCCCCCCACTGAAAGCCTTCTGCCACTAAAATGCAATACTGGATCCAAGCCTCTGTCTTTCCCTGTAATCTCACTTTTAAAAAATCCCTACCATTTATATTTTCTAACAAAAAATGCAATATCTGGGCAACTAGAAAGTAAACAACAGGGTTAGATTTCAAGGATTTTAGAACTGACAGCATTAGGTAACAATCTGAGGGGAAAGGAGACTGTACTGAAGAAGATAGCCTTACATGGACTATAGTGGAACCAACCACTATCGCTTAAAATCAAGACGTTGTACAGCACCCTTAAGCCAACTTTTGGAAAGCTGGCAGGTGCTGAAAAGCACTAAGAATGACGATCCATGTGGTCTATGATCTGACAGTGAAGAGTGAAGTGGACAAGCAGCATGTAGAAAGTAACAAGAAATTATTAACATGGCAAGTGCAAAATAAAAACAAGTTATTCACAAATTGAGTATTTAAAGAAAGTAATATGTTATGCAAATTCTTGCCAGGTGAAAGAGAGATGGCTCCACAAGTTTATCTGCCACCTCATTCCCACAAATAACTATTCACATAAGCAGTCTCCTTGTAAGAGCAGCAAGCAGAGAGCTTACATAGCACTTATTTGGAAAAAAAAAAGCGCCAGTGAATAGACCTTCTGAACCCACTTCTTATTGAGTACCTAAAACGGAAACAGAATATAGATGCAGCAGGCAAATCAGAAACCTGGTAGAACAGGGAAAATCAATGGGATATTGTTGTCTCTAGATATAAAATCTGTAGAAGACACAGAATAGGTCATGAAGGCAGCACTGCACTGTACATCAAAGGAAGAAGAGATTCCACCATCTTCTGGGGAAATAGCTCTATCACTCAATTACTACTGGTAGAAAAGTCAAGCTAAAAAAAGAGAAAAGCAATACAAGACTATTCATGTCTTAAGCTACCTCACAGAAATTATAGTGGTGATCTTGCAATGGGGAAAAAAGGAAGGAAGCAAAAATAGAAAATATAATAAAGAATATCTTTAACAGTAATGGTGAAGACAAATGTAATCTCAAGCTTCAAGACAGATAAAACGTTCCCAATATAGCCATTTATAAGCCTACAGGTGGACAGTTACCTCTTCACTTAATCCTTAGTAGTTCCAAGAATCTGAACTCAAGCATTGCTGATTTTCTTAGAAACAATGGCCATAACACTAACATTAAACATAAGTGTGATCCGAAAATTACCCAGAAAACCATATTTACCCATATTTGATTTCCCAGGAGTAAATTCCTCAAAATCTACAGGACTAATTAAAGGGTAGGTAAAGGATGTCATTAGGAAGGTAGTTTTCCTTCAATAATTGTGAAGAGTATTTTTTTAAAAAAATGAAATGCTATAAGAAAGGCTATACAAATATACCAAATATCAGTAAAGAGTTACTGATATATATGTGTCAAATGCCAAAACATTGTGTGGGGGGGGGACTAGCAATCAAGAAGCAAATAATTTGATGTATGAGTTCCATTCTTTTTAACTTTTTGTGCACAGTCAGAAATAGCATTTTGATCCCACCTATTTTCTTGGGGAATTCCCCATTTTTAATAACTTTATTTTACACTTGCATTATGTACCATATTAATTTCCCATATGGGGCAGTTATATGAAAGCGAGGCAAAAAGCAGGTGTCAGCAGCAAAAGTTATCAAATTTGGTTCATGTGGCCAGATAACAGGATAACCTCATCTTGAGTGTACCTAAACCACCAGTCAAGCTTTGTAATGGACCAGACTTGTCATGAGATCAGCTGCAGTTCTCGAACTGGAGACTACAAGGATTGTACTTGGGAGGCCCTGCATACAAAGCAGATGCTCCAATGATGACTCTCAGTGCCTGCCTGAATCATTGCCCCCCTCACTGTTAGTCTTGCACCCAGTCTGCCCTCCAGTGCATGTAAAGCATATTCTGTACCAGCGACATTCGATGAATGATGAAAGTGGAAGGGAAAGAAGACAGACAGTTGTTGGCCGTGTGCAGTAATGGGGGCACCATTTCTGCCCTTACTGTGGTTTTGTAGGATCTTTATCTTTTTTGTGAAATGCCTGCCACCTGAATCCAGCTGTGAATCACCTCAGGAATACCCTGCTTCTGACAGGCTTAAGGAGGGAAGCTGAAGCTCCTCCCCACAAACACAGAAGACACTAAGAACTAGTGTGGTGTTGTGGTTAAAAACAACAGACTCTAATCTGAAGAAACGGCTTTGATTTCCCTCTCCTACACATGAAACCCTCTAGGTGACCTTGGGTGAGTCACAGTTCTCTCAGAACTCTCTCAGCCCCACCAACCGCACAAGGAGCCTGTTGGGGGGTGGGGAAGGGAAGGAGATTGTAAGCCACTTTGAGACTCCTTAAGGTAGAGAAAAGTGGGGCATAAAAACCTACTCTTCTGCTGCTGCTTTTGCCTTCTGAGCTACATGCATCCCACTCTGGCCACAGCTCAAGACAAAACCTCTCATACACTCAGAGTCATGCAGCCAAGAGATGCAGACAGGAATACATATCTGGGCTGGGTCAACTGCCCTGTAGACCAAGTATGAAGTTCTCTTACTTTGTCCAGAAGTGGTCAAACAGGCAGGCAGTAATGCAATGGTCGCTTCAATATGTCTCTTCTACACTGCACTGCACTCCACACTGTCCATGCTAATGCTCCCAACTCCTCTCTGTGGGCTGACATTTAACAATGCTGCTGAGGCATTTGCTGGAGGGCCCAAGAGTTAAAATTGCTAAATTATTAATAATACTGTTATACACACACACACACACACACACACAAACACACACACAAACACACAGAGTTTTAACTGTGATCTCCCTTTATACCAGAAGCCAGCTTTATAAATTTCACAAGAGCATCTGAACATCATTGAGAAAAACCCAGATCCACCTATATTTGAAACTAGCCTGGTACCTGTGCTTCGCTACGGTATATAGGTTCCATAAATCCAGTTATAATACTGATGATGTGAAGTCTGAAATGTAACATTTGTTGTAAGAATTCTAATGTAGAAGATTGTAAAGTAAAAAATGAAGTGAGACACACATACTGTTTTTTCTCTACTGAAGGACCTCTCTGTAGACTACACTGTTTTGCTCATATGGAGATGTGTTGTTCTGAGCACCTCAGCGTGATCTTGCTGGTACTTGGCAATGGGGGGAAAGGAGGCAGCAGCCTGGCAGCCACATAGGAAGCAATGGGGGGAACACATTTTACCCCTTTTGGCCACCTTAAGGGTTGAATTTCTAAAAATCCCTTCTTAGTGAGCATCAACGTCATGGTAGGAATGCTCTCCCTGAATTTCGTGTTTCTAGGGCCAGGGGTTTGGCCCTGTCATTGATTTTATGATGAAGGGACTTTCTTTTATATATACAGATGCAGGGGTCATTTCGTAGAAAAAGAGCTAGGGGGGACTCATTAGCATAACTCATTAGCATATGCCACACCCCCTGACATCACCGGAAGTGTGTCCTCCCCACAGCCGGCGGCGACCTCCAGTGGGCACCAGCAGGGAGCTCCAGGCCCCGCCCTCCCGCACCTCACCCGGGGGGATGGCGTCCCCCCGCGTCCCCCCCCCCAAATGACCCCTGTTTCCCTTCTGCCCACCATGCATGGAGCTCTTCTTCATCATGACTGACCCTTACAAGTATGAATTTGAGCCCCAGAAAGGGGCTCAAAATGCCTGGTTCTACAGAAGCAACTGGAAAAAACTAACAAAATGCACTTAAAGGAGAAATCTATGCTAATACTGACTATAAAACAAAACAACTATATGATTACTACTTCTTAGTACTTAATACCACCACCAGGATTTTTTCTCCTTATCAATACTCCACTAGTGACTGATGTGCAACAGATGTGGAAAAGTTTGTGTTTTTTCTCAATGTTCCTGGGGAGGGCTGCAAATGTTTGTCAAGACTATGGTGGCTTCCAGAGAAGCACAAGAAAGGCTTAAATGTGCACTTATTTCAAATCATTTCCTTTCTACATTCCACATTCTAGAGAAGCATGAACGAAAAGCAACACTTAACATGTTAAAACATTAATTCTAGCCATTAATAACGGGGGGTGGGGCATCCTATTTGGAAATGCTGGGGAGACGCCATGTTATCTGTTTCTTAAACATTTCAATCCCTTTTAGGACTAGGCAAAGGAATCTGCATTTCTAAACTCTTTAGAGATAACATTTACTTTTACAAGGTTTAGAAAAGCATGGGTTTAAAAAAAAAAAGTCTTGGCCACCCCACAGAGAGCTAGGAGAGCATTAAAAACCCTTCGAAGCACATACTGTCTGAAAAGAGGTTTAAGAACTGGCGGATTTTTTTTATATACGAGGGGAGTTGGGGGGGGGGGGGTGGGGGGGAAGAGCAGGTCTTAACTACAGTAAGAGGCTTTTCATCCAACACAAAGAACTGGACAAAGAGGAACTGAAAACATTGTATTCATAACTGAGTGGAAGCCACAGTTTCCTTGAAGCACATCTTTCTTCCCCCTATATATAGAATATCCACTGCTTCTTTCCTGGTGTAAGAAGCATGCCAAGCTTAGCACACTTTCCTTAGGAAAAGAGGAGATAAAAACTTCACTGGAGAACTATTTCCTTGCTTGAAAATGCATTATTAGCTAACGGGTTTAGGTTAAAAACTAACAAGTGGAGTGCTGCAGTTTCATTTGAAGTAATGCAAGGTGCATAGTTAATGCTGGTGCAGATGATGACAAAACATGACTAAAATGTGAGCATGTACTTTAGAGAGAAAGGAATGTGGACATTTGGTGTCTGGTGCCCCATGGTGTAGTGGTTAGAGTGTCACTAATTTGGGTCCCCACTGGGGAGAAAGGAGGAAAAAATTCTAGAGCAGGGATAGGCTGATTTTAGTCTTGCGAGACTCACTTTTCTTTTTAAGGAGCCCCTATGGTGAACTACTCCATTATAAATTTACAAAACAGAAATACATACTTAAGTAATAACACCAAAGACATAGGTAAACTGTGAAAAGTGATTCTATTAACTGCACTCTTGTGTAGGAATACAAGAAGCACACTGAAAGATCACATCAAGGTCTGCCTAGTTCAAGATTCTTTGAAAGAACTCCATCAGTCATTAGATACCACGTAATCCACAACTGGTCCATGACTAGATCACAGTCTTATCTTCTGCATGCCCTTGTTCTAGACTGAGTTTCTAGTGTCTACCCTAGAATCAAATTGTGTGTAAAATGAATGACCAACCTCTACAGCATTCACCCATTTATGAGAAATAAATTCAGTTTCAACACTGGAACAGGATGAATTCCATAGTTTAGTCCATGCCTTTTGAGAAATACTCAATAATTATTCTTTATGGGGGGGAAACATCCCCAGTTGTGCAAGTAAAGCACTGTCTAATGATTGATTTTGTCCTATGTCCATTTGGGGCCAAATAATTTTAATAAGATTATCATTAGGATACAGCTTTAAAAAAATTAGGCTATTCCTCACAAGAAAACAATTCATGTAGTATCCGTAGCAGGAGAGAATATTGCATATGTGGTGGTAAGCATATGGGGAGCTTCAGCATCAAGGAACTACATTCACAAATTCAGTAAAACGGGTTGCTTACCTGTAACACGGGTTGCTTACTTGTAACTGATGATCTTTGAGTGGTCATCTGTGCATTCACACCTCTGGGATATAGTGCGCCTGCACCGACCTCGATCGGTTCCTCTTGAAAGTGAAAGGGATTTTCATGCCCGCTCCCCAGTCATGCACCGGCCCCACTGCGCATGACCAAGGGAGGGGCACGACAATCCCACCAGTTCCTTCTGATCACTGCCATCAGTCTCAGAGTAATAAAAAGGAGAGGACCAAAAGCAGAGGGGAAGGAGGGCGGGCGGTGTGAATGCACAGATGACCACTTGAAGATCGTCAGTTACAGGTAAGCAACCTGTTTATCTTCTTTGTGGTCTCTGTGCATCACACCTCTGGGAGATTAGCAAGCAAAAAACAGGCCTACCTGGAGGAGGAAGCTGAAGGTCCTAGACTTGCGCCGCCTGCAACACTGCCTGTCCCACCATGGAACGTTGATGAAGACACACATCCAGGTCATAATGCTTCCTGAATGTGTGAGGGGTAGCCCAGGTTGCTGCTTGACAGATGTCAGTGAGCGATGAACCTCTCAGGAAGGCTGTGGACGTGGCTACTGCCCAGGTAGAGTGCGCATGGAGGGGGCCTGGAAATGGCCGTTTGGCCAGTAAATAGCACAGTTTGATGGTTTCCACAATCCACTTGGAGAGACGCTGCGAAGAGAGCTTCTTCCCCCTGCACAGGTGTGCTATAGGAGACAAACAAGGCTGATGACTGACAAAATTATCTTGTTCTATCAAGGTAGAAGAGTATGGCTCTCTTGACATCTAAAGTATGAAGATGGCATTCCTCGTTGCTCATAAGGGATGGGGAAAATGTCGGCTTGCAAATGGAACTCGAAAACAACCTTGGGCAGGAAAGAGACATCCGGGGCCAAGGTGACACCATCATGGTGAAAAACCAAGTACAGAGAATCGCAACTGAGTGCAGACAATTTGCTCACTCGCCTTGCTGATGTAATGGTTACTAGGAAGACAGTCTTCCATGAGAGAAGCTGCAGACTAGACGTGGCTATGGGTTCAAACGGTTTGCCCGTTAATTTGGACAGTACTAGAGGTAAGTCCCAGGAGGAAGTTGGCCCATGAGCCTGAGGAAAGAGGCGAGTGAGGCCCTTCAGAAACTGCTTCGTTTGCGGGTGAGAAAAAATGGAATAGCCATCCACCGCAGTATAATTGGCGGAAATGGCAGCTAGACAGACTTTTAAGGAGAAGCAACTAAGACCCACGTCCAGCCGGGTCAACAAGGATCCGAAAATTACCCTCAAGTCCATAGGGGGCGGTGGTAAACCCAACGACTCAGGGTAAAACAAGAATTTCTTCCACTTCCCTTCAAAGGATGCATGCGTAGCTGGCTTCCGACAGTTTAACAGAACAAAGTCTATCCTGTGTTTGAGCTGTGTTAGGGGATCCTCCACGCTGTAAATTTGAGGTGTGGTACATCGTGGTGAAGTACTCGGCCCTCCTGAGCCAGGAGGAGATCTGGTGCCGTGGGGAAATGTATGTAGGTGCCCCTGGACATGTGGAGTAGAGTCGGGAACCAGTGTTTACGTGGCCACCATGGTGCCACGAGGATGCATTGAGGTTGTTCCTTCCTGATTCAGCTTAGCACTTTGATAAGTAGAGGAATTGGTGGGAACAAGTACATGTGCCTGTGGGACCATGGGAAAAGAAGGTCATCCCCCAGGGACAGTGGGTTCTATCCTGCCCTGGTACAGAACAGATGATACTTTGCGTTCTGACATGGCACAAACGAATCTATTTCTGGGTGACCCCATCTGTGGAAAATTGGCTGGAGGTAAGACAAGTTGAGTTCCCACTCGTGGAGGGATGCACCTCTCCTGCTCAGAAAGTCCGCATGCACACTGAGCGATCCTGGCAGGTGAGCAGCAATGATTAACACGCCCCGAGACTGACATTCGGTCCAAATGTCCAGGGCCAGTCAACAAAGTCCCCTGGACACAGTCCCACCTTACCTGTTCAGGTAGCACAGTGCGGTGGTGTTGTCTGTCAGGATTGCCACTGTACAGTGAGCCACGAGGTGGCGAAATGACCTTAGGGCATACCGGATGGCAAGCAGTTCCAGGAAGTTGATGTGTCTGTGGGCCACATGAAGTTCCCATTTGGCACCCACACACACACCTTGGAGATGAGCCCCCCGTTCCCACAGGGATGCATCAATGGTTAGGGTAATTTCAGGGCTGGGTGCAAGAAATGGGGCTCCCTGAAGGAGGTTGTCTGGAGTTTCCCACCACTGTAGGGAATTCAGCACTTGCACAGGTAGCACGAACCTTTGAGATTGGAGCTGCCACTGTGGATGGAAATGTTTGAGGAACCACAGCTGAAGTGGTCTCACCTATAGTCTGGCGAAGACAAGTACCACTGTGGTGGCGGCCATCAGACCCAAGAGCCATCGGATCTGCTTTGCTGACGCATCTCCCTGTGTTCTTATCAGGTTGATGAGAGCGATGATGTCTCCCACGGTTTTGGGAGGGAGAAAGGCTCGGCAGACAGTCGAATCCAAAATCGCTCCAATAAACTGGACTCTCAATGAAGGAAGGAGCATTGACTTTTTTAGGCTCACCCTCAGACCCAATGCATCTAGGGTGACCAGCGTCAAATCAATATGGTTGAGCAGAGTCTCTCTGGAGCTTGCTATCAACAACCAATCGTCTATGTATGGAAAGATCCGTACACTCTGGAGACAGAGGTATGCTACGATGACAATCATAATTTTTGTAAAGACTCTGGGTGCCGCTGAGAGTCCAAAAGAGAGGGCTTTGTACTGAAAATGGCCTTCCGCGACCGCAAAACACAAAAACTTCCTGTTAGATGGGTGGATAGTTATATGAAAATATGTGTTTTTCAATGACGGAGCGTTTTTCAATGACGGAGCGTCCAACCCCTACCTGACGTTATTCGCTGCCAGGCAGTCAGATAGGGGTTGGACAACAGGAGTCAAAGGCTCTGCTCGGGAGCTTTCAGAGTCTTAGCCCTAGGCTGAGTGGCGGATGAGAATTTTGGTTTGTGCCCGTAACGGCAGGAAGACACAGTGGGTGAGCATTGCCACTGTGTTTCCGGGGACAACTTACGGGAAGATCTGTGAGATCATGGCTTGTTCCAGGATTTCGCTTTGGATAGTTTAGGAGCCAACATGACTCCTAAATTCCATGACATCTTTATGCTTTCGTCTAGGTCTTGCAGGACCGTATCAGTCGTGGCACTGAAGAGGCCCTTATTCTCGAATGGGAGGTCTTCAATGAGAGCCCTGGTGTCCTGTGGTAAGGCAGTAGAACGCAACCAGGCATGTCATCGGAGGATAACTGCTGAAGTCAGCGTTTTGGCGGCCACATTCAGTGTGTGTTTAGCTGCATTGAGCTGATGCTTGGCCAAAAGCATTCCCTCCTTTTGAATCCTGCGAGCCTGACAGTTAAAGCCCTCAGGGAGGTTTGCAATAAACTCGGACATCTACTCCCAGAGAGCAAACTGATATCTGCCCATACATGCAGTATAGTTTGAAGTTTTGATGCCAAGTGCTTCAGCAGTATAAAATTTTCTTCCAAACGAATCAATTTTTCTCCCTTCTTTCTCAGGAGGGGTGGAATGACTGCATCTGCCTTTGGAAAAAGAAGTGGCTATGATGGAATTAGGTTTAGGGTGGGTGAATAAAAACTCAGCACCTTGCTCCTGCACCTTATACATATGATCTACTATCCGACTTGAAACGGGGTAGATGCTGGGTGAGACCATGGGGTTTTAGCTGCCTGAAGCAGGACCAACATCATCAGTAAGGCTATCAGGGTAGAGGTGTCCATCTGTACGATATCGAACACAGAGTCCGTTACGGTAGGCGGGGATTGCACCATAGACATCCATTTGATAAAGTCCCCATAAGATTTGAGATCCTCTGGCAGAGAAATTGGAAGGTCATCGCCCACTTGTTGAGGTGGCTAGGGTTCCATCTGAGGATTGGGGTTTTCATCTCCTGACTGGGAGGAGGTGTCGGAAGAGACGGAATGTTCAGCCGGTTCGGAAAAGGAAATAGGCAACATCGGTGTCGATGGGACCGGGTCCAATGGCCCTGTAAACTTGGGAACTATTGTAAGTGGTGGTTTGGAAGGTTTGCCTGTTGGTCTCAATGGCTGAGGCTGCACAAACTTTGGTGGAGGATCTCAATACTGAGAAAGCCAGGAGGAGGTAGACTGACGGTCCCAATCCACGGGCTGAGGTGGAAACCACGGCATGCCACTCAAGAATGGATAGGCCCTATACATGTATTGCTATTGCCGCTGATCCCAGGGAGGTGGTGGTGGGTGGATTGGTGTTGATGGCCATTCTCGATCATCGGGTCTGAACGGTGAAGAACGGACAAAGATGTTGGCTCCTCAGTCGGAGTGTAGGATTTTGACACTGGAAGACCGGGAGATATGCATCAAGTCCATATCGTGCTCAGAGTCAGTGAGCTGGATAGGACACAGCAAAGGCTGTCGGCTCAAAGAGTCAAGCGAAGCAACCCCGCAAGATTACATTCCGTGGCCCTCCAAGGGGTCAGTGGAGTTTGCACAGGGAGAGTTTTCTTACGCTTTTTGGGCTGGACTGTCCAATTGTCCTTGCCCTCCCTGCATTTTTTGGAGGGAATATGGGCTTCAGACTGAGATGTCTGGGCCGAGCGTTTCAACATCGGGCGATCGACATCTGAGTTAGTCGGTATCGGGGACAATGCAGCCATCGATGCCGAGGCAGCAGTCAACGTTGACGCATGCCCCGAAGTGTGCTGTGACGACATCGGTGAGAGCGCTAACTCCAAAAGCGTGACGCGAAGTCTAGCAGTTCTGTTCTTTCTCATCTGCTTCGAGAACTTCACGCAATGTGCACAAGAGTCTACTCAGTGCGATTCCCAAAGGCACAGAAGGCAAAGCGAGTGTCCGTCCGGGGGAGCGATTTTACTACCGCACTTGAGGCACCGTTTTAAGAAACCCCACCTCTTGGCCATAGGCCAGGGGGGAGGGGGGGACACACGTGGTCTGTGAAAAAGAGACCAAACGATAAAGTCCGAAAAAAGAACAAATTTGTAGTAACAATGTCCTTTCACTTAATAAAAAACAAGAAAAAAGGCGAAGAAACTTCAAAGAAAAAGAAGAATAGGCCTTAAAGCCAAAGTTTTACCGACCAAAGCGGAGAAGATCCTACCAGCGCAGCGGTCAGAAGAGAACAGGCGGGATTATTGTGCCCCTCCCTTGGTCATGTGCAGTGGGGCCAGCACGTGACTGGTGAGTGGGCACAAAAATCCCTTTTGCTTTCAAGAGGAACCGATCAAGGTCGGCGCAGGCGCACTATATCCCAGAGGTGTGATGCTCAGAGACCACGAAGAAGATCCCAACTTTGCTTATCTGTGCCTAGACATATGCATCTGTAAATCAACTAATCAAAATTCAAAGTGAATGCCTTCTGGTCTTTAGTTTACTGAATTTGATCAATAAAAAGAACTGTTTGGTAGTATTTGGAAATCTTTAACAGTGACTTAATTCTGGCACTTCTTCATTTCCCTTTTATAGTTGCATGAGCAAAAGGCAGTGGAAAGAACTTCAATAAGAGAAAATGACAATAGATAATCTGCCACATTGGTACCTTGCAACCAACTGGTCTCCCAAAGGTATCTGAGTATACCATTTCTACTTTCCCT
>NW_015170281.1:631135-674347 GCF_001447785.1 Gekko japonicus | reverse complement strand
TAGTAGAAGTGGATCCTGTATGTTTCATGTGCCATTCAGGGTTTAATTTTTTTTTGGGGGGGCGGTGCTTTCCTGCTTGTTTTGCACAGGGGGAAACACTCTGCTTGCAGTTTCTGAAAGCAGAAGCAACATGGGATACACAGTGCACTTGCAAGAGAAACGAGGTAAATATTTTTCCTGTACCCCCTGAAAAGCAGTCAGGTAGCTGGACAATAGAGGCAAATATTTCCTTTTCCTCCATGAGAATTCTATGATGAAGACAGCTCCAAGACCTTCCCATGTGACAGATTAGTAATGAGCATTACATTTTTTGAGATCTCTTCACACCTTTTATTTAGAAGCAGCAGTAGGAGAACAACATTAGAGCAGGGAGAGAAGCAGGCACCCTCATCCCATTCACTGTCAAAAGCAGTGTTTCCTATGTATTTGTGTGTGTGTATGCCTATGCCTCCCTATTCACCTGCAGGGGAAAGGAGAACATTCTATTTTTACAACAGCAGAAAGCACAGAGGTAAAGGAAACTAAATCCTGCCCATCTCCACCTCACCTGTCTGCACTCAGTTGCTTGATTTCAGTATTTTTCTCCCAGCCTGGTTCCAGTATCAGCAATCAGCTGGGAGAAAAATGATGAAACTAAGCAAATTCACTGAAGAGAAACGGTGGGCAACAGTTTAGTTCCTCTTATCTACACACTCTATTTTTGTCTAGAAACCAGACATCCCTACTACCTTACCTGAGGATCACAATACAACAAATGTCTCCCCCCTGCTCAGGAATGCTAATCGCTGATAAAAATGGGAACACATTTGTAACTGTGTGAAATTTTAAAGCCAGGAGAATCCCTTGGGTGCCCTTCTCTGAGAATTTCACCTCAATCAGCTAGGACAAAAAAATAGTTACCTCACAGAAACAAATGTATTTTCCACTAAAAACAATGGAAACAAAGATTAAAGAAAAGAACCAAGAATAACAGCTGGGGGGCCCCCAAAATGAACTAACACTATTTTGGTAATCTACCATCTTTAAACACTGGCAATCATTCACAACACTGAAAGGCTGTTCATATAGTAAGATCAGAATTAGGGGTGTGCAAAAAACTGTATTTTTGGGGTTCAGGTATACTGAACCCCCAAAATATTGGTATTTCCCGAATCACAACACCGGTATGGTATCTGAATTTGGAAAATATTCAGGAAACCTGATTCCCCCCCCCGCTCCATTATATCCTATGGGGACCATTATAGTCAATGGTTCCCATAGGGTATAATGAGAATCAATCAGGGGGTACCTGGGGCTCGGGGGGCAGTTTTTGGGGTAAAGGCACCAAATTTGCAGCATAGCTGCTGGTGCTTCTCCTCAAAAAAGTCCCCCCAAATTTAAAACAGGTTGGACCAGGGGATCCAATTTTATGGGCCCCCAAAGAAGGTGAAGGAAATGGAGGGGAAAAGGCATTTAAAGGGCTCACAGTCCCCTTAAACACATTCTCCAAGCAGCGAGTTCACACGGATGGCATTTAAAGGAACTGTGAGCCCTTTAAACGTCTTCGGAGTTCACTTGCTTCAGATTTGCGCAGCTTGGAGAAGGCATTTAAAGGGACTGTGATCCCTTTAAACACCTTTAATTCTAATTATCTGGCAATCCTAAAAATCCCAACTATTTTTGGGATTTTCAGGGGCCAGCCATTTTGGATAGCCAAAAAATAAGCCAGATCTATATTTGGCTGAAAGAATATTCAGAAAATACTAATAAGGTATTTTTTGATATTTTTTCGGCTCGGATTTAGCCGAACACACACCCCTATTCAGAAGCCAGTATATCGTGCTGATTAAATTGCCCTTAAAACAGTTCATATAACAGTGAGACACCACAACTCCAATCTTAGCAAGAAATCTCTGGTGACTTTGGCAATGATCTCTTGTATCAAACCGTGTTAATACACACCATTGATTTCTTGCAAAGTTAACAAGCAATAAGATGAACTAACCTGGCACTATTATGAAGCACTAACTTTGTCATCAGTGCATTCAGCCAATGTATTGTGTTCATTTTTCCCCATAGGCACAATAAGGAAGTCACTGATGACATTTCCCAGACTCTTTTTTAAAAACATTATATTTTAAGCAAAATATAACACAGCAACAGGATATGTACACCACAGTATGATTTCTAAAAAACTGAAACAGACAGAAAGAAGTGCTCACCAAATTAAGAAGCACAGCTCACCTTTTATTCTGACAAAACACACCATGGTCCAGAATGCATCATGCACATAGGACTTAAGGAATGTAGAAGAGTTGGCTACAACTCCTTCCCTTTCCCCAGAAATGGGAGGGATTAGTAATGGAAAGCCTGAAGATTATTTTCTCTTGCAAACGACCAGGATCTAATTCATACCTGGGGTCAAGAAGGTAGGAATGCCAACTTGTAGAATTCTTGTCATCATTTTTGAATAATACAGTTTACACATAACTGATTTAATCCCGTTAGTTTTACCAGAAAATAAAAAGGTTAACTTACATGTACAGAAGAAAGAATGCTTTAAAAAGTGAAGAGTTTGTTTAATCAATTAAAGCAAAGAAGAAATGTAGATCAGATGGGTCCATAGAGAAGGAGAGCTCCAATATTTACAGTGCCACTTCCCTTCTCATCAACAAATCCTTATTCTCCTGTCTACCAACATTCTACTATAACATTCTACTATGATGACATTTGTAAAAGAGCCAGATAGTCAATGTACATTTTAGGATTGTTCTTCTGGTGTTTTAGTTTAGATGTGTACCCTGCATGAACTTAGGATGGAGCAGAGTTCCCAACGCAATCTTGTCTCCCAGTGCATTAGGTAATACCGCAAGTAGTATCATAGAGAGCCAGTTTGGTGTAATGGTTAAGAGCAGTGGACTTTAATCTGGAGAAACAGGTTTGATTCCCCACTCCTCCACATGCAGTCAGCTGGGTGACTTTGGGTCAGTCACAGTTCTCTCAGAGCCATTCTCTTAGAGCTCTCTCGGCGCCACCTACCTTACAGGGTGTCTGTTGCGGGGAGAAGGGAAGGAGATTATAAACTGTTCTGAAATTCTGAGTGAAGGGCAGAGTATAAATCCAGCTCTTCTTCTTCTTTTTCTTCTTCTTCTTCTATGGTAATGAACACTATGGGTTCGTTGCTATCAGTTTTTCCATTGGTGAAACAGTGAGAAGCAAACCTGTCTGAGACTAAACCAGGGATCACACAACATGCAGACAAAACCTATATAGGGTAGTAATAATGTTGAGGAGAATCAGATAAGAACAAAAAAGCTGGTAGGATCTAACTCCATGGATTTATATCCCCATAAATCTCACACTGGGGAAAAAAACTTATGGACAAATAGTAGATCAATGGAAGATCTGACAGCTACCATATCTGGAGGGCAGAAGGAATCTTCCCTTCAATTAAATTGCCTAGTGACTAACAGAGCAATCCTACAAATACTTTCCTGTGAGTAAGCCCTACTGAATAAACCCAGGTAGGATTCTGAGTAGACCTGCTTAGGATTACTAAAGGAGCATCCTAAGCAAATTTACTTGGAAGTAAGCAAGACCCATTTTATTCAGTGGTGCTTATGCCCAGGAAAGTGTTCTTAAGACTGCAGCCTAGGTCACCTTCCTCAGAAGAGTTTTGCACAGCTCACTTACAGATCATTTACTTAAGTCAACCTTTCATGCAGTAAGGACCTCTCTAAGGTAGCACACTATGGTCAAGAGACTGTCAGTTGATCCTATCTGGGAAGAGTAGATTACTGATCTCTGTGCGTGCACGTGTGTATGTGTAAGATGGTAAAATTCCTGCTTAACACTGTTCTGCTCCACCTGAAAAAGCCCTTCTCCCATTTGAATGCACCAATCTGCCCCTCTGCAGCAGGGCTCCCGACAACCATTCCTTCTGGGCTATAGTGGACTAGAAGTAATGCCCATTGTGGGAAGAAATACAACGAAATCTAGAAGGAAGCTCCAGATGAGTGTCCCAACTGTGGCTGGTGGGGCGGCAGAGGGAAGCGGAAAATGGAGAGAGGCAAACCATGTTTCTTTCCTTCTGCTTAGCTATAAGGCAGGGCTGTCTCAAGTCATTTTGCTGCCCCAAGTGGGTAGAATGGGAGGACGGCCTCATGGTAACAGATATGGTTCTCTCCACCTCTGACTTATTTTTTGAGGGGGGGGGTGTTATGCAGTGGCAGCTAAGGTAGAAAAGCACCTCCTCCTGTGCCATGTTTTCTGGGTTCCAAGAGTCTGGAAAGTGGTACCATAGCCAATTACACGGTTGCCAACTCTGGGTTGGGAAATACCTATAGATTTGAGGGGTAGAGCCTGGAGAGGGCAGGATTTGGGGTGGGGAGGGACCTCAGCAGGGTATAATGCCATAGAATCCACTGCCCAGAGTAGCCATTGTCTACAGGAGAACTGATCTTGGTCATCTGGACATCAGTTTTAATAGCTGGAGATCTCCAGGTGCCGCCTGGAGGTTGGCTTATGTTAATTTGGGGCTATGCAGTCACAGCTAAGGTAGAAAAGCACCTCCTCCAGTGCCATGTTTTCTGGGTTCCAAGGGTCTGGAAAGTGGTTCCATAGCCGATTAATGGTAGCCAACTCTGGGTTGGAACATACCTGTAGATTTGAGGGGTAGAGCCTGGGGAGGGCAGGGTTTGGGGTGGGGAGGTACCTCAGCAGGGTATAATGCCATAGAATCTACTGCCCAAAGCAGCCATTGTCTCCAAGAGAACTGATCTGGGTCATCGGACATCAGTTTTAATAGCTGAAGCCCTGACTGCTACGTCACACTGGCTGTCATACAGGTGCCATCTCAGCAGGATATAAGGACACAGAGTCCACCATTTTCTCCAGGGGAACTGATCTCTGCCATCTGGAAAGCAGTTGTAATTCTGAGTGAACTTTAGCCCTCACCTGGAGATTTGCAACCATGGTTTCCCCCAACAGACACTAAGGGGAAATTTATTTTACCTCAGAACCTCAACAGCAAACTGTTTAGAATGTTAGAGGGAACAACCTCTGTGTTCCGAGGCAAAGGCTAATCAGGCCACATATGCAAATGACCTCGGTGTTCTGACTGGCTGTGGGGGGGGGAGGAACAGCAAACTGTTTAGAATGTTGGAGGCAGGACTCAGGCAAAACAGCCAGTGGATAGGGAGACCCTCTGAATGACAGATCAGAGAGTGAACTGATTTTGGAGCATGTTGGAATGTTCAGGGGAGTCCATGACCAAAATAGAATTATATATACCGGAGGATAGTATTATTCCTCTAGGTCAGATTACAACAGTAGTACTCCATGTATTCCCTCCCCTCCCCGTATTAGAGCATTCTGGGTTCTTTAAACACTTATGTTCAAAATTATTTCATCCTCATCAACATTTCTTTCAAAACTATTTTTAAGACTTAGATCTTTGTATGCATCTCCCTGAATGTTAAAATCCTATACACTAGGGGAGAAAATAAGCCCACAGAGTATGACACTACAGTACATGTACTACTAGTAACATTAAAACCTGGATTTCATTCATCTTACAGAAATGCCCTTAACTTGCTGCCTCTCAAGATTTTGACCAAGTTTTGTGATCAGCTGCACATTCAAAACAGATTCCCTTTGCACCTCTCTCCACCCACAAAAAAAGTGAAGTATAAACTAAAAAAAATGTTTATACAAGCTTCTCCAACCACACACACAGTGTCTGGGAAATTTTACTTAAAAAAATTAAAAGTCAGTACAAATTGTGAGCTTTCCCTGAACTTTTATCTATTTTTTTCCTCCATCCTCAGTTTATGGCGCTTCTGTACTCCAGAATATGCACACATACAATGCTTAGCATTTTTTTTAATGCCAGTGTACAAGAAACGAAATCAGTATGAATCTAGGATATATATTTTTTAAATAGCAAAGAGTCTTCTCTCGGGTCCTGCAGAATAAGACACAGAATAATTTGCATCTGAATTCCGGTTGAAGCGTAAGATCTCCAAAAAGCTCAGCTGTTCCTTTTACTTTGGAACTGTCCTAAAGTAATGCCACATTAAAAAAAAAAAATCTCCTGTTCCTGTCACTTGGTTACAGATTCCCTCTTACAACCCTGTTTATTAAATGGTAAGTTTTTACACTTTCTTCAGTATCTCAGAGTCAACACAGATGAGATGCTGGAAGATTCATTAATGGATCTGTCTGCACATTTTTACTACTAAACAACATATACAGAAGACGTGAAAGTTCTCCTTTCTTTGTGTCATTTTCCTGATCTCTGATGCTCCTGAAAAGCTATTTGCGCTCTTGGGAAAAACTCTACCTCTGCCTCCGTCAACATCTGTATTTTCCCAAATAGCTAAGCCAACTAAATAAGATCTGGGCTGAGCTCTGGTCCCTTCCACTTCTGCAAATACTTTAAAGCCTGACTGTTCTTAACCCCTGTGGAAGTGGAACCCATACCAGTCCGGTATGATATTATAGCTTATTACCTGTTTGGAGGGTGTACTGGGTGGGTCTCTTGGGTGGAGTAACTTATTTTAAATTGTATCTGGTATTATGCACTTCATTTTGTAAGCTGCTTTTGAATCCAATGAGATAAAAGATGGCACTGCAGCGTGAGTTATGAGAGAATTGCTCTGCTGCAGAAACTGTATTGTTGTTTGCTTTAATTTTATTTTCTACACTTAGAAGGTCCACTGTATTTGCTGCAACTGCCCTGTCACATCATCTAAGGAAACAAGTGAGTGCACCCAGCACAGGAGCTTGGAGCTGGTGAAGCCGGCTGTGGACTTGGCAGTGGCTGAGGCAGCCGGGAACTGCTCAGCCCACAGTGCTTAGCGTGAGAAATCTTGGGCAGCCTACTGTGCATCGGTGCAATGGGGGCTCTTGACTATTTGGAAGCTGAGAACTGCAGGTGCCTGTTGAACACCAAGGGTTGGCTGCTGTTCTGTTGACCGGCCTCTGTGGATTTGGACTGCTGTGACCTGCTGGGGCCATCTCCTGGGTCTCCTTGCTGCTGGTGTAGACAAGCAAAGGTGTAGAGGTTCCAAGGCTTGGTCGCTGAAGATCACAACTTCTGCTGCTGACGGGCTGGAGCTGATGCCTAAACTGACTCTCCCTGGTGGAACTGGCCTGGACTGGTCTGTCTAGCCCTGCAGGAACCTGTGGGGCAGTCTTGCTTGGTTTTGGGGGCTTGTGACACTGGGGCGGCCTCTTCTGTTGCTGACTGTACTCAGCTTGGGCTTTGTGCTGTCTTGTCCCACGGATCATTAAACCAATGTGTTTAAACAGACTAGCCTGTACCTGTTCCTGGGATCCAAGAGAAGAGAAGTGGCTTGTGAACTGGTCTCTGTGAGTGACTTCAGATCCGAATGGAGCCACAATATCTGGCCCAGAATTTCCCAGAGCAGACAGTGCCGGCATTTGGGGGGGGCGGTTCTCCTAAACAAGAACTTGGAGACCAAGGAATCCAGGGGCCTGAACCACTCGCTGAGACTGTAAGCAGGCTCAGGGCAACAACTGCTCACCTGTTGAATAGGGATAAAGACATAAAACAGCGAGACCCAACCCAAACCCTCAGCCACAGTTAAAGAAGTTTTGTCCATTATTTAGAAGGTGCGTCAACTTTTCCTGTATGTTGGGGGTGGTGGGAAGGGTTGGAGTGGTGAGATGGTGAGCCAACTTAGGTAGCTAAGTTTTGGGTTGTATAGAATGAATGTACTGCCAGGAAAGATTGGACTTGGTTTAGGTAGACCTAGCAAGGGAGGCCATAAGAATGTTGGGAATTCTGGTGAATGGGGGACATGGGAGATATGACGGTGGGGCAAGGCACTACAGAGAAAGGAGACGGGGATACGGTTATCTTGAGGGATGTTGGTAATGGGGCTAGGAAAGATGACCCTTCTCCAACACTGATGTTGTGTAATGTCAGGCCTATCAATAATAAGACATGGATTTTCCTCACAGGCCAGACCTAGTGTCATCCATGGAAGCACTGGGAATCGCCCAGTTTTATCAGCTCCCACACATCAAGCAAGCCACATGCTGGATCTTATTTTGGGGGTGGGGATAAATGTGGGGCTGATGGCCATAGAGGCAGTGCCACCCCAGACCACTTTGTCCTGAAGGCCCAGCTGAGCACTCCAACCCAGCTCTGTTTAGGCGGTGAGCTCATTTATGCTCACCCATGGAGACTAATGGATTCTACTGGTTTCCAGAATGCTTTGTGGGATCTGATGCCCCCTAGTGATTCATTGGATAAGCTGGTGGACTGGCATAGCCATCTCTTCAAAGCCATTGATGAAATTGCTCCCCAGCACCCTCTTTGCCCCCACACCAAACAAGCCCTGTGGTATACCCCAGAGCTCCAGAGGATGAAATGTGAACTAAGATGGTTAGAGCAAGGGTGGCAGTGTACTCGTGACAAAGCTGAAAGAACATTTTTACAATGCTTATAAAAGCCTATGAGATGGCCACTAAGAAGGAATTCTATGCAGCCTCCATTGCATCCACTAGTTCTTCTCCAGCCCAATTATTTAGAAAAATTAGGTCACTAACCTCCCTGCCACAAGGGAAACAAAATGATAAGAAACTGGCTATTGGCTGTGAGGCATTTCTGAGCTTTTTTGTGGATAAAGGTTTTTCACTCCACTAGAACTTCCCTGTCATGGTCAAAACAGTACATGAACTGTAAAGCCCATTGGCTGTCTTCTGGTACACTATTGGACCAATTCAGCCGACTCTCCCAGCAAGAAGTCAACAAGACCCTGGCAACTGTGAGGCCCACCACTTGCCTCCTGGACCTGTGCCCATTTTGGCTTGTTAAAGCCTGTGTGGCCCGGATTCACCCCCCCCCAAGTTATTATCAATCTGTCCCTACAGTCAGGGATGTTCCAAGGGTGCCTTAAGGAGGTGGTGCGTCCATTCTTGAAAAAAACATTTTAGACCTTACAGTCCTAGCCAACTACCACCCGGCATCAAATCTTCCATTCCTGGGTAAGGTAGTTGAGAGAGCAGTAGCTGAGCAGCTCCAGATGTTTTTGGGTGACACCTCCATCCTGGATCCATTTCAGTTCGGCTTCTGTCCAGACCACAGAACGGATCTATGAAGACATCGTGACTGAGGCGGGTCGGCACTGCTGGTCTTACTTAATCTAACAGCAGTGTTCAACACAGTTGACTATGATCTTCTGACCCTCCACCTTGTCAACATGGGGATATGGGGAACTGCCTTGCAGTGGCTATCCTCCTTTCTCCGTGGTCGGGGACAGAGGGTAGAGCTTTGGGAGAGGGTCTTGCCATGTTACCCGCTGGCATGTGGCATCCCACAAGCAGCAATCCTCTCCCCGATGTTATTTAATGTGCCCCCCTTGCCTAGTTAATCCGGGGGGTTGATCTGGGCTGTCACCAGTATGCTGATGACACCCAACTATATCTCCTGATGGATGGACTCTGCCCCAGACATTTTAGCTAGGGCTTTGGAGGCTGTGGCTGATTGGATACAACAGAGTTGGCAGAAACGTAAACCAACTAAGATAGAGGTCCTGTTCCTTGGTCGTGGGGGGATGGGTTCAGGTATCCAACTCCCAGCCCTTGGTGGGGAGCCATTAATGCTTGTGCCAATGGTGAAGAGTTTGGGAGGCCTCCATATTTATAGAAGCCCAGGTCACCACTGTTGCCAGGTTAGCCTTTTACCATCTTTGGCTGGTCAGGCTACTACTTTTCCTCCCATGACCTAGCAACAGTGATCCATGCAATGGCCACTTCCAGGCTTTACTACTGCAACTCCCTCTATGTGGACCTACCCTTAAACTTGAATGGGAAGCTTCTACTGGTACAAAATGTAGTAGCATGCCTGCTGACTGGAATGCCTGTGCGGATGCACATTCAGCCATTGCTGTACCAGCTGCTTTGGTTCTTGGTTGAGTACCAAGTGAGGTTTAAGGTTAAGGCCCATGCAGCCAGGACCAACATACCTGCAGGACAACCTCTCCCCATATGTTCCCCAGAGACTGCTACACTCCTTAGATCAATACTAGCTAATAGTCCCCGGCCCAAAAGATGTCTGTCTCACCTCAACCAGGGCTAAAAAGGATCTGGCCTCAGCCTGGTGAAACACGCTCCTGATTGAGATCAGGGCCCTGTTGCAGTTCTGCAGGGCCTATAAGACTGAGCTGTTCCATTAGGCCTTTGGTTGAGGCAGCAGACATCAAATAATATCAGCTTCCCCTGTCTAAAACTCGCTCTGATGCCATTTAGATCCATTGGAGCAACATATCTATTCCATCAAAGGATCTACCACCCCTTCCTGGCATAAATTAATTGGTTATAAGAATGGATGCTAACTACTGAACTGCTAATAGGTTTTTAAACGGAGCTATTTATGCTTTTAAATTGGTTAATGTTATTTTAATGTTGTAAGTTTTAACTTATTGATGTATGAAATGCTGTAACCCGGCCTGAGCCTGCTTGCAGGGCAGGGGAAAAATCCCTAAATATATATAGGACCTCTCTCTAGACCATGTAATTGGTACATGCTAAAGAGTTCTGGAAAAGTACAGCAGGTTTCAGAACATCCCAGCTTGCTTTCTTTTTTAAAGTTTTTGCTTGTTTGCTTTTACATTTCAACCCTTATAGCAATGCTCACAGAAATCGTGGAAACACGAAGAGGGCAAAAATAGACTTCCAGTGGTAGAGAGCAAGGCTTCAATGCTTTGACTTACTCTTCACCCATCCCCATCGATAGTAAAACAGAATAGATTGTGTACAGCAGAAAAAAAATTATGCTTAATTTGCAGGATTTATATAGTTCACACGATTGTTTATGCGTGTGTGTGCGTGTGTACACTTTGGATTAGCTAGGCACAGACTTTTAATTGGGGGTAGGAGGTGGATTATGCTCAGCACAAGTCAAAGGAAAGCAAGGAAATGACTGTGCTGAAGAAGCAAACTCATAAATGACACATCGGATTTCAACCAACACCTCTTCCCTAATTATCACAAAGTTGGCACTCCCTTTACCCTTAATGTGAGTGATCCCTTTTTGCTGGTCCTTTTCTTTTGACTTCCAGCTTACCATGAGCCCGTTCGCGGGGAGGGCGGGATAGAAATATAGTAATAAATAAATAAAAAACATCAGACACCACCCTATTATTGCATTGTTCCTCTCCATGGGTGTCAGAGCTTTAACTGTAATCTACAATTCAATGATGTTAATGTCATGTACTAAAAAGAATGTGACTCTGGATACTGGCAACTCAGGTTCAAATCCCCACTCCACAGCTGTGGACAAATCACTTTCTAACACTAAATGACAAGAATTGATGAACATCGGAGGAATTAATAATGTAAAGACAATAATCAAAGTGCCACATAAGCCAGGTCAGATTTTGTGTTTCTCAGCTGTGTTCCACCCTAAACAGCAAGACCATGGCTGTGATTTCAGAACACTCTTATGAAGAGAAATGGATTTGACTAATGTGTCAACTAAGGATTTGACACAATTCAGCTGTATTGTCTAACAATAAGCATGATTATGGGAAGGCATTGCTTAAATGAAAGTGTGTGGTTACTGGCATTCAAAAACTTGCTTCCTGTGGCCAACCAGATGGTGAGGTGGTGAGAAGAGAACACAGAATTGACGGGAACTAGGAGACTTTAATTTCAGCTTCTTGTATGCAGGGCCTACGCACAGTGTGGGGGAACAGGGTATACTTTATTGGAACCTACAGAGATTTAGCCAAAGCTGCAAAGTTGTCTTTCATTACTCAGGAGAATGTATGGGTTAAGACTGGGAAGAGGAGATCATGTTACAAGTGTGTAAAATGCAGGCAGGTGGGTTGTCCCTGCCTATATACACTGCTTGCACAGGCTGCAAAAGGAACAGGGTGAACAGGAAAATATGGCACATTCCTACAGTCACTGCCTTCTCATCCTTCCTAGTATTTGATTTAAAATCTATCGGGAACATCTTCCAAAAGCCTCTTTTTTTGAATCACATTATATCCTAGTCACACTGGCATGACTGTCAGGGAACACACGCAACATCACTCTGAGAAAGTTTGCTTTCAAAAGATGCATTCAAGGAATCAAACCACAGCTGACAAAACAGGCAGTACAGTACCTGTTTTGTATTGCTGATAAATTATATATGTCATTTTGATAGGAGACCCCATTAAAAACAATGGAACCTATTTCGGGCATTTGCATTGTAAGAAAAACTTTAAGTTGTAAATTGGGGTATTATATGCGAAAAGATGGAGCAGAAACAATCTGGGTAGGATTTCGCAGTGAAACACCTAAAGCAGCAGTTGCAGAAAAGGTAAATAAGCCAGGGTGCCTGAAAACAGATGTGTAGCATTTCTACCCAACAACAGGACTAGGACTATGTCCTAAGCCACAATCAAGGACTGTGACTTAAGCATTTACCCTTACAAATGTTTCCAAGTCATGGTTTCCCACAAGGAACCCTGGAAAGTGTTAATAATTCTCTCAGCAGGTTCTGTCAGGACAACTTCGGTGGAAGCCATTATCATTAAAACCGGGTCAGGTTCTTAACAATGGTGCACACAGTATTCCTTGGCCTCCTGTTTTTTTTACATCTTATCATTTACCAAGCCATAGTGGAGGATTCAGATGTGCTAACTGAGATTGAATCCAGACAAGTGAGAAGAAATTGTGACTGGCAAGCAACATGACTTGCAACCACACCCCCTTCAATAATAGGAACAGACTCACTCTTATCCCTCAAGTTGCCATTAGGGATGTGCACCACGAAGCCCCCCACATTATTTTTCTGATATCAGTATCAGTTATTCAGGTTGCAAATACTGGTTTGGTATTCAGATCTATCTACCCCACCTCCAGATTCAGGTATTATTCAACTCCATTATTACCTATGGGGAATCATTCTGGGAGGAAAGGGTGGTTTTTTTGAACAAATGGCGCCAAATTTGCAACAGAGATTATGGTGCCTGGCCACTAAATAGACAAGTTTTGAATGGGTTCCTGAACAAGGTACCCCCAGCCGTCCTCCACTGTGGAAATTCCATGCTTTCTCCAGGGTAAAAAAAATAGGCACAACAACAAGCAATCACTGGCTAAAAACCTCCCAATGCAAACAGGAACAAAAGGCCCAACAGAACCAATGTAAAACCACAGGGCAGTGTGGCAAGCATAACACAATCAATATCAAAGTAGAGAATCCAAGCCAGACCTATTTAACAAGGAGAGACATACTAAAATGAATGGCTGGATTGCCTACGGGGAGCAATGGGAGATGCTGGAATGCCCAATGGATAAAATGGGGAGGAATGCCATTTGCCTTGCATGGGCTCCTCTGAAATATGTTGCAGCACACGAAAGTTGCAATGAAAATGCAGAATGGATTTACAGTGAGGGTCTCTGAGCCCAGATCAACTGCCCTGGGACTGAAATGACAGCCCCAGAGTAGAATGACAGCCACTGGAAGTAGCATAATGTTCTGGAATTGGAATAACAGCCCCCAAAGTGGAATCATCTGGATTCTGGGACTAGAATCAGTGTTCTTGGAATGACTGTCCTTGGAACTAGACAAACTGCTCTGGGTTTGGAATGTCAGTCCCCAGAGTGGAATGATGGCTACTAGGAATAGATTCAGTGCTGTGGGACTGGAATGGCAGGCCTCAGAGTGGCATGAAAACCCCTGGAACCAGATAAGAATGCTCTGGGACTGGAATGCCCAGAGCAGTTTATCTGGTCCCAGGGAATGTCATTCTACACTGGGGGCGGCATTCCAGTTCTGGAACACTTCTGCTTCGCCCAAGGACCATCTTTCCACTTTAGGGGCTGTTATTACAGTTGCAGAACAAGTCTGCTATTCCCAGGAACCGTCATTCTAGTTTAGGGGTGTCATTCAAGTCCCAAAACGCTTTTGTTGCTCCCAGGGGCCATAAATCCACTCTGGGGCTATCATTTCAGTCCCTGGGCAAGCCATCTGGGCTCAGAGACACTCACTGTAAATATATTCCACATTTTCATTGCAACTTTGGTGTGCTGTAATGAAGACCATGTGAGTCAATTTGCACTCCTGGTTCCCATTATATTGACTGGGCATTCCATCATCTTCCATTGTTGCCAATGGGCAGTCCTGTCATTCATTATGTCATCCAACATAAACCAACTTGAGCAAGGAACACAATGTTTTAAGACCAACAGAACCAATTTCAAAGTACAGAATCCAAGCCAAACCAACCTGGCAAGCCGTTAAAAAGCTCTGTCAAGAAGACACTGACACAGACACACAGTAAATTTAAATAAAAACAGCCCTGGAAACCATAAAATACTGGCCACTGTTATTCCCACATACTCCCAAACATTTTGGAATTTTGGGGGGACCCATTTACTAATATCCTGGAAAATCCCATATACCAATCAGATACCTAAATATATCAGGAAAGTACTTATAAGGTATTTCCCCCCCAGATATTTATTCAGATGGGGAATATCAGACCACACACCCCAAGCTGCCACCCTTGGTGTGCTTCTGATCCACAACTACACCCGGAAACCTAGGTTGCAAAATTGGTCAAGGTGCCTTCCAACAACTTCCTCTGCCAAGAAAAATAACCCTGATTAAGTCCAGTCTACAGTGGAGGGAATCATTACTCTTCGTCATTTACCATTTTAAGTGGGTCAAACTGATCCAAATCCATTTTATGTAAAAGGTTTTCTCTTCCTACTCCACCTTCTCAGAAAACTTATAGCCCGATGGCTAAGAATGAAACTGCCACTGACTTTGAAAGTGGCACTCTTAATCCATTAGACTACTTAAATTTAGTTTTCTCCTTAGTGTGCAAGATGTTGAAGGTGGTATATTTTGAACAGATGTGCTTGGAGCTGTGGTCTGAGCCTCCTTAAAAAACCCAGCCTGCAAGGCTAAACTTCTTGATGCTTCTTCACATGGAGGATGCTGTACATCCTGATGTCATCTTGGACATGGCTTAAAACAAACCGATTATTCATGCAACTCATATAAACTTTAAAGCCTTGTATGGGTTTGTATATAATACCAATATAAATGGAGGTCCCATTTCATTATCTTCTGCATTTTTATAAATTTTCTGCCTACTCCTCAATTTAAGCTGTTGATTACAAACTATAAAGGACTATGGCATAGGCCCAACATATTTTAAGGTAACACTTCTTCCTTCTTCCATTTCAAACTCTAACATCAACCTAAGACTCATTTTTAATGATATTATTATTTATAGAAAAATGAATAAGATGTACATATGTACGTACTCAGGGGGAAATGCAATATATGGTTTTATTTTACAACAGAATTTAAAAAGCAAGATTTTTTTTCTATAATTAGCTAATCGATCAAGACAGTGAAGAATTTAGCCTCCTTTAAGTTGGGTGCTATCATCCATTCTAGTAGGTTGAACCTGGCCTAGAAGTGTTATCCACAACCCACAGATCATGATGGCAATACTCCCAACATCAATGGCTCAGGATTTCCCTTCCTAAATAGGTTTAACCTAATCAAGCCACTGTGAATTCAGCATTAGCAGGATTTTTCCCCCTACTAAGTCCACCCCAGTCAGCTTCAAAGCACTTTATTTGATTTGGGAGAGGTCTCAGATCAGTCTTTCTCACTTAGGAGCTGGGATTTAAGATGCAAAAATAATTTTGCATTCAAAAAAGAATAACGAAATCAAAACACTAATACAATGTATTAAACTGAATACAGTCACAGATTAGCGGCATTGGGAACCGGGGTCTCTGCAATCCTTTCTGGCAAGCCACTGAGACTGCAGAGTGACTCAGTTTCATGGGGTATAGGAAGCTCAAAGCCCCATCAACATTGCCCACTAGCTCCTCTAAGTAGGAAGTAGCTACAAAGCTGCAGTAAAGACTGAGATTTCCTGCCTGGTCAACAGTACTAAGCCCATTCTTAATGAAACCATCTATAAATCAGGTTTACACAGCAATGTGACAAAAAAGTGATGTGTTCAGAGACTGCCCCCCTCCCCCAGATATGCAGAATGCCCTCTCAGTATCAGTTAACATAATACATTATATTCCGGTCTGTTGGAGGGCTACTTTATCTTTGGAATAGGGTGGCCTAAAACCCCAAGCACATAAATAAGAGAATATATTGATGCTTAGCAGTTACACCCGATTAAAATCCACAACAAAATGTCTCAAGTGCACTTACCTATGATAGGGATACATGACATTGCCATGCAGTGTATACACTACATGCTCCCTGCCAATGCTATAAACGAAAGTTCTCTAGAACCTTAGGACTACTGGAAAGCATTCAGAGCTAGGGATGGGCATGAACCACATTTTTGCAGGTCATTTCGGTTTGTGACCGAGCCGTGAACGAAACTGAACCAGTTCCTAGTGGCTCATGACCCTTGCTTTCTGCTCCCCACCGCTTTAATCCCCTAATTTCTGCTTTTCACAAACCACCAGGAACTGCCTTAAAATTTGTGGAAGTTCATGGTGGCTCTTCAGTTTGCAAACCTCAGTTCATGAACCATGAACTGGCCAAAAGTCCTCACGAACTTACGTTCATGAGCCAGTTTGTGCCCATCGCTATTCAGAGCAAAATAACCCTGCAATGTGAGAAACAACATATGAAGGGGCTCCTTTGCTCAAGACCTTTGGTCACAGGAGTGTAACAAAGAAAAGAAAAGGGATGAAGGGGTTCCTTATTCCAAATACCTTTTCCAATTTTATCTTCCCTTTCATGCCCACATGTACACACATTAACCCACGATATCTTTCATGGCCTAAAAAGTTCTATTTTATGCCCTCCAAAGTCAATGGCATCAAATTACCAAAGGTATAGCATTTAATTTATTTTCACCTGACTTCAAGAGCTACAGTTAATAGGAATGCACTGAGGATTCATCATTTCAGTGAAATCATATGCCTCTGGAAACTAGCTTACCAACTTATACTTCGGATACTTTCTCCTAAAAATGCAGATGCTGTCTTTAAAAAGCCTTCGTTAATAATCAGAGTAAAGTGAGGAGGAGGAGGAGAGGGAGTGGAATGAACCTGCATTAGCCTGTTTACTGTCTAGAGCATCAGCAGTTGATGGCTCTTCATATTTTCTGCAGAGCTTAACAGCAGTTGTCAAGAATGCTGCACAAATCATGCCTTTCTAGCAATTTTTCAATATATCCTATTAGATGCCAGCTTGACAGAGTCATATTTCCAAGTACCAATGCATTGACATGACAAGCAAACATTTTTATATAACTAACAGCCCAATCCTAATGCTTACTGCAGCAAGACACAATAGCGTGGGATGCGGGCATACGGCTGCTGTGGCAGCACAACACAACAAAACCATTGTTAGAGACATCACCACCCCAACAGGATTGCAACTAGCTAAGACTCTGAAAAAGGATTAGACAAACTTATGGCGAAGAGGTCTATTAATGGCTGTTTGCAATGGCAGCTGACAGAAACCTCTGCTTGGAGGCGCTGTAGAGACAAAAACAAGAACTGGCAATCACTACCTTGTCCTGCTTGTCAGCTTCCAGAGATACCTGGCTACTGCTGGAAAAACAAAGCGGAACTAAATGAACTTTAGTCTGATCCAGCAAGGCTTTCATTATTCCTGTTTGCCTTTATTCTGGTGTCGAAGGAAGAAGACTGGTAAAAATATTTAAGATCGCTATTTGAAACTGTCTTATGCATGTGTATCATATTACAAGTCAAGATTAAGATACTGGGGAGATGACAGTGGAAGGAGAGTGAAGAAGAGTGAAACAGAAGTGCTAAAAGCATTACAGTCAAAAGGCTACCTTGGTTCACCTCAAGTAAGAACAGCTATCCTGCAGTTTGAGATCACTGTACACAAACAACCTCCCTTACCTCCTGGGATAAGAAGGGTATGACCTGGGCACATATAGCATTCAGCCTCTTGACAATTTCTGCCTGTGGATGAGAAAGGAAACATAAGTTAGTGAAATGATGCAATTATACCAATGTGACCTTATAGAAGACAGATAACACACTTAAATGGCAGTTTTCACAGAAAACCAAGCTTTTAGTTGGCATCAGATTCTGGGCTGTAGCTGCTACAGCAGTATCCACTCTCATGTTTCACATGTAACATGAAATTCTGCTTACTACACAAAGACAGCAGCATTGGGGTTGGGTCAACATTCATAGCTCCCAGATCAAGACAGGGTCCATAACACACCGGGTAAATGGCAATTCCAGCTTTTCTCTGCTCATCTCCACAGGCCCAAAAGGAATCATACTAGTAAAGGGTGCCAGCTATGGTGACTTCAGCTGCCCCACATAGCTGTCTTAATACCAGAGTACAGGAATGAGTTAAGCCATACCAGCTCTGTGATTATTCCATAAACTGGTGCTTCAAGTCCAGAGTAGTATAATTTTCTAACTCCAACACCCCTTTCCTTTAGCATACTAAAATATGTCTAGAACAGGTTGATTTGTGTGATGAATATGGAGGACCCTGCCTGAAAATATAATCTTGGTCATAGGTGACCTTTGGATTTCTTGGAATGTGGAATCTTCCCACTGCAGGCATTCTGCTAAAATGAAATAAAATGTAAGGCAAGACAGCGACAGACCCAGCTGAGCAATTAGGCAGTGAATAATGGTAAACAATAATCACTCGCCACTTACAGAGTTCCTTGCAATAGTGAGTGCTCAAGCTTCAGTGCAGTACAGAGAATTTAATTTCCCCCCGGTCAATTAAGTTCTCTTGAAAGGTTTTAGGACCCTTTCACAAGGAAAGAACAAACCATGGCACTTAAAAAAAAACTCATGTTGGAACTTGGGACACATTTCTCCCTTCCAGAACAAGATCGTTTTCAAATAAAGGGGTCAGAAAAGCTACTAACCACATATAAGATCAATATCAATATATTTCTACAGTCCTTAGACCAGTCATACAAAAAGAAGTAAACCTTTACAATATTCCAAGATTTTAAGATACATCAGTGACACATTAAAAGCAAATTAAAATTTAATCTAATATCAAACAACTATATTTAACTAGCTACCTTAGAGTTTCCATGATCTGGGTATCACCATACAGAAACTGGCTACTTGGTGGGTAATTTGGGGGGTTTTATCAGATAGAAGAAACTCAAGTCTAGCTTTTTCGGAAAGACCCGGAATTTGTTCAGTCAGCGGAGTGATTTTATTACGCGCCATCTAAAAGCATGTGCTCTGTAGTCTCAACCTCCCTTAATGGGCAGGCACAAAGCCTTTCTAAGAAAGGAGTATTCTTGTATTTTCCTTCAAGTACAGCAGAAGGGAGGGCAGAGCACCTCGCCAGAGTGAAGGCTCTTCTAAACCCTTTTACTTCAAGAGATGTTAAATAGTTTGCTGGATCCACAGTATTTTTGATAAATGCCCTCATCTTAATGTTTTGTATGCTGGAAAGATCAGTTTGGCGTTCTATATCCTCAATTCTCTGCTTAACTAATATTTTTGCTTGGTCTGTTCCAAAAGATAAGAGCACCTGGGAGGAAAAACCTAGTTTCAGCAGATAGCTCTGAACAGACTTAGACCAATTTGATTGGAAATTGTTGCAGAGTATCAAAGGGAGAAAACCTTGTGGATTGCGATACCCCTTTAGCCAGGTATGTATTGATAGAATACGGACCCAGGCTTCAACTTTTAAACAACCCGTCTCCAGTCTTACCCTGGCATTTGACACACATCTAGGGACCTGTAAGATAGTTCTTAGGAACTTAGACTGAACTCTTTCTAGAGGTGCAAAATCGGAACTGGGCCCCCCCATAAATGAGCCATATAACAGTTGGGCTAGCGTCTTGCCTTTATATAATTTAAGGGTTGCGGGAACATATAACCCCCCTTGAGAGTAATGGAATTTTGCAATACTATTTGCAGATCTTTCTCCTTGGTCCGCAGCATACTTACTATGTTGAAGCCTAGAACCCGTGGCCTGCAGGACTTCCCCAAGATATTTAAAGTTATTAACTTGCTCAATGCGATGGCCATTAATCGACCAGGACCAAATTTTCGGTCTACGCCCAAAAGCAACTATCTTGGTTTTCTGGTAGTTGATTGTAAGAGACTCTGTTCCACAGTATGAGGAGAGCTTCCCAAGAGCCCTTCTCAATCCTACAGGGGTTCTGGAGAGTAGCACTGTGTCATCAGCATATAATAACACTGGTACTGTCCTATTGGCAAGTCTAGGGGGATGGAGTTCTGCAATGTTAAGCCAGCTAGATAGATTGTTTATGTAAAAAATAAACAGTGTCGGTGCTAACAAGCAGCCTTGCCCAACACTTCTGAAGGTCTGAATGGGTTCAGTAAGATGTCCTTGTCTGCTGCATCTGACTCTTAGATAAGTTTGTTCATATAATGCTCGTATAAGATATAGGAGTCTTCTATCAATAGATGAATCTGATAATTTGTCCCAAAGTCGCATTCTGGATACAGAATCAAATGCAGATTTGAAATCAACAAAGGCTGCACAAAGTGAAGTTATTCCCTTAGATGAGTATTTCTCAACATGTAAGATCAAATATTGAAATAGGGAGACTTTTTGAAATCTCATAAAAATGAGATTTGAATACTATAGTGTTATGTTAAAAATAGTAGTTGGCTAGCTACTATTCAATCTGAAATGGACAATCTTTTAATGCACCATTAAAAAGAAATATGACATCTCATCAAAGACAATATTTTCATGTATGAACTGGCCACAGCTCTAATTAAAAACCAATGCCTGATATCATACTTTCCCCTTATCTCCCAGTTTCCTGGTATACATAAATTCCTCAAGCTAGAGCTGATTTGTGGACTCAATCCTGAGTTACATGAGCTGAACAGCCTTCAAATATGCATTGTTTATGTAATAAAGCAAAGTACTTTGAAGTGTAAAGGCATTGGGGGGGAGAGACGGGGATATTGTGAATGACAACACACCTTGCAATAGTGTTGTCATTCACATCTCCACATTTTCAGTGTTTCATTATGGAAAAAATGAGCATACAAACAGAACCACAGCAACAGAGGAGAGGTTGTGGTGGACAGTACCCAGAGCATTTTGGCTATGATGGGGGCCATTTTTGTGATGATCAAGTGAACCCAAACTGCACTTCACTAACTAGGGTAGTCACATATATGCGCCAAGAGCTACTTTTGACTCCAGTAGCTGATACTGATGAATGGAGATTTGACTCTCAAAAGCTTACACCCCAAAAATCTTGTTGGTCTCTAAGGTGCTTCTGGACGCCAGTGTAGCTCTTCTACTGCAGACTAACACAGCTATTCTCTGAATATATGCTCCAAGGACCTGACACCCCGATTGCATGTTCATCCTTCCTGGTGGTTGTGCTGGGAAGGAACAATAGGTGATGCTGATAAATAACTAGTGGTCCATCATGGGGACTTTGCCAGCAATTTATTCCTTTGGTATACAAAGCTCTGCAATGACAGAAGCCTTTTCTAAGAGACCCCAACAGTGGAGGATCCCACAGAACTCTTAGAAACAGTAAGTAGGACAAGAATATCTACCCCCCAAAAAAGATCACCTTATGACCAGGGCAATTTGCATAAGAGATCTCTAACTTTCTAGTTTATCAAGATCACCCTTTCGATGGAGCCCTTAAAAATAATGGCTGGAATGAAGTGGCTTCTGTTAGCCTTTGCCTATGGGAATACCCAGTGTAAAGTGAGGTAGACATACCTATCTATGACAAGAGCAAAACGATCAGGGTAGCCTGAAGGGAACAACATTAATGAGGCTAAAAGCATACAGCAATTAAGTTATTGAAATGACCATTATAGAGTAGGTAGCGTGGATGAATGCAGGCAGTTTTCTGTTGATAATCTACAACTCTAGCCTTGGCCCAATGCATAGTTGACTACTAGGCCTAACTAATGTCAATAATGCTGAAGTTCCAGACACAACAGTTTCAAAATGATCTTGGTATTAGGGCCATTTTCAGAGAAGTACTGTGAGACCCTGCTTGATGTGCCTACGAGTACTGACTCATTGCCCCAAGCCAGCCTTTCACACAGGATTAAACTTTTGCACATCATTATACAAACACACACACAACTACGTTTGCAGTGATAGGCAATGGTCACACACAGCCAGCTGGCCATGGGTAGAGAGCCAAAATGGACAGAAATTTCAAGCAGCTAACATTATCCATGGGGTCATGTGAATCAGCAGCCCTTCATGAACTGTAAATAAGTTTAGACTGGAACAAGTCCTTCAGACTTCTACTTCAGCAGTAATAAAACTAGATTCATAAACTTGGTTCACATATCAGTCATGCCAGCTTTTGGGGGCTGTGTTTATATCCCTACTTCTCCATATGTTTCACTTCCTCAAACCACTCTCAGTCCAGTATGACCTTAAAGATGAAGTAAATTTGTGGCCAGGGCTGGTGCCAAGTTACATAGAACATAAGAACAGAAGAGACGCCATTGTTGGATCAGGCGAATGGCCCATTCAGTCCAACACTCTGTGTCACACAGTGGCCAAAAATACCAGATGCCATCAGGAGGTCCACCAGTGGGGCCAGGACATTAGAAGCCCTCCCACTGTTGACCCCCCCCAAGCACCAAGAAGACAGAGCATCACTTGCCCCAGAGCCCCTATCTATACCTTGTGGCTAATAGCCACTGATGGAACTCTGCTCCATATGCTTATCTAATTCCCTTTTGAAGCCGTCGGGTTAGAACAGATAAAAGGAAGTACTTCTTCACCCAAAGAGTGATTAACACATGGAATTCACTGCCACAGGAAGAGGTGGCGGCTACAAGCATGCGAAAGGGAGAAAAGTACCTCTTTCTTTACCTGCTCTTTCCCATGCATAATCTTATAAACCTCGATCATGTCACCCCTTAGTCGTCTTTTCTCCAAGCTAAAGAGCCCTAAGCGCTTTAACCTTTCCTCATAGGGAAAGTGTTCCAACCCTTTTATCATTCGAGTTGCCCTTTTCTGCACTTTTTCCAAAGCTATAATATCCTTTTTAAGGTGTGGTGACCAGAATTGCACACAGTATTCCAAATGAGGTCTCACCATTGATTTATATAGGGGCATTATTATATTGGCTGATCTGTTTTCAATACCCTTCCTAATAATCCCCAGCATAGCATTTGCCTTCTTTATTGCAGTCACACACTGTCTCGACATTTTCAGTGAGTTATCTACTACAACTCCAAGATCTCTCTCTTGCTCAGTCTCTGCCAGTTCAGACCCCATCAATGTGTATTTATATTTAGGATTTTTGGCTCCAATGTGCATTACCTTGCACTTGGCCACATTGAACCCCATTTGCCATGTTGACGCCCACTTGCCCATCCTTGACAGATCCCTTTGGAGTGCCTCACAATCCTCACTGGTTTTCACCACCCTGAACAACTTCGTATAATCCGCCAATTTTTTTGCACACTAAGGCGAGGCTATCTTCTAGCGCCTGCCCCCCCCCCGTGCGCCCACCAATTTTCAAACATACCTTTCCTTGACAGTAGTCCCTATTGACCTCAGTAGTACATACTTCTGTACATATATTGGACAAGGCTGTTAAGAACCAGTATTAAGAACAGTAATACCTGGTACGCCTCCTTCTTCAGGGCAATCGTCAGGATCTGGCTCGTACATACTTTAAGCCCCACAGACCATGAGCTTCCAAACTCTGAGGCTTGTCCTCTTCCTTTCTGCTCCTAACCCCCAACATAGTGTTCGGTCCCAACTCACACCCAAAGACTATGAAGGTCTTACCCTGAAGACCAAAACTACAGCTGACTTTCATTGGCCCCTTAATTCTCCCCTGTCTTTGCCTTTCTTTTGCTCAGGCCATTCCTCTTCCCCTATCCATCTCTTTGTTTTTACACTGTCTAAGGATCATTTAGAGAAGAAGACTAGGGATGCGAAATGTCCAGGGGTTGGGTTGTACTGGCAGTCCACCAATGCTCCCTCAAAGCTGTGGAGTCTTGTGAGCAAACATTCTACTTTGTGAGCTACCGGCATGAAAGTTGTGAGTGAGAGATTTGGCTACTGCATAAATTAGTTTGCTCTGGAGCCATTCTTTCTGAGAGAAGACAAAAATGTGTGAACTGGAGGCTAAAAAACTGAGCTAGCTCACAGTTACTCAGCTTAGAGGGAACACTGCAGTCCATTTGCCTCAATTTGTTCTTGGGGAGACAGTAAGGGAACAGCAGGCACAATGCTGGTTGGTTTTGGCCAAGAACCTAAATTTCAGGGCTTCAACAACAGTTAGAAGCCTCCCTATCAATCCACAATGGATCAACTTAACCCTTTCCTTGGCTTGAAATCATAGCAAGTGCTCTTCTATAGCTATTCTTAGCTAAGAAAAGGGTTAAAATGGCGGAACCTAGATTCCTACTGTGGATTTCTTCTGAAAGCATCAGTGAGGCTTTTTGGTTTGCTATGCTTAGAGGCAGTAATGGAGAAGTAAACCCCACTGAGTTCAGAGAGACTTCTCTCACTTTTTTCCTGGTTTGCACATCCCTCTTCTCTTTCTTTTCTTCTAATATTGTATTTCTTTAAATGTTCTTTAGACCTGTGTGGGAGCAGATGGAGAGTTTGTTCAGAGGCTCATGGTGATTTTTAGCAGCCTTTTTTGCCTCAGGGTTCTCAATCACTTGTAGCTTCCTTGCTACAAGGATCTCATCCCACTGAACTTTCCAGTCTTCCTTCCTTCCATCACATTCATCTGGGAAGATTGTTCCTCAGCTAAGTTACTTAGAGAGTAAGCCTACACAGGTCTACTCAAGAATATTCTGTGGGGCTTAGTTCCACGAAAGTGTACTTAGGACTGCACTGTTAACCACTCACAAAGCTAAACACTTCCCTCCATCCCTCCTTCCACTGCCTCTCCTTTCTTCCTAAATGCGTCTCTGGACTTGAAGCAACCCATTCGGATCGTGTTCTGCGGAGAGGGGCCGAGGAGCTCTCCCAGGTTCAGGATAGGATTGGGGGGTGCTCTTTTTCACGCCCTGCTAGATCCCCCCTCCTTTCTCTCTGCTTTAGGTCTTGCACTGTGGCCCCAACCCATAATTTCCCCCCTCCAGACACCTTTGAACTCACCACAAATCCCATCAAGCCATGCAAGCAGCAACCCCTGGGAAACTGAAAGCTGACTCTGTAAGAGGGGCAGGAAATGGCTTTCCCCCATGCCGCTCCCAATTACCTCTCTAGGACAGCAGATTCTCTCTCTGTCTCTTTAACCCTCAGAGACCATTTCACCAGTTCAAGGGACCCAGGACAAAAATGCAAAGAGAGGCTCTGGTGAAACGGCAGGCTTCTCATGTTAATCCAGCATCAAAGTCTGTGAACAGCCTTGCGGATCACTTCATCTGTGGGTTGCCTTGCCAGATGGGCCTGCCTGTGCCTTGGTGGGGCCACTTCCTTCCTTCCCTTGCGGGTGGCCAAGAACAGGGGAGGGTGGGACTGGGGGGGGCACCTCTGCGCTCGGTGGCCTGGGAAGGGGCGGCCCGTAGCCTGAGATGGCGGGCGGCAACTGCATGCGGTGTGTGCAGCACATGCTCGGCGGCAGCTACCGCGACAGAGGAGGAGGAACTGAGGAGCATGCAGGTGCACAGGGTGAGCAGCACATGCACACTCTTTTGGTGAGGCGAAGGAGGGGCCGGGCGGGGTGAGGTCTGGGAGGCCAGTGCGGCACCAGTGCCCCCCATACAGGGGCGCTCTAGGCAACCACCTAAAATTGTCTATGGGTGGTCCGGCTCATTTCTTCAGATCTCTTTTCTACTGCTACAGACAAACACAGCTGCCCATCTTGATCTATACCCAGGGATGGTCAACCTTCTGACACAAACCAAGAGGCAATCTTGCTCGCTTCAGGTTTAGAGACAAATTCCAGAAAAGTAGTTGTGCTAGCTTGTTGTTCTTTAAAGAACGTCAGTAAATTTACTTTTACACTAGTTTACCTAGGCAAGCATCTACTTCATTGGTCGGCAATCAACTGAGGTATCAGGCCTTCGACTGAAAAAAATCATGCCACAACAAATGTCATTGTTTGTAAAGTGCCACAGGATTCTCTGTGGTTGCTTTCTCCAGGATTAGGGGCTCCTGACATGGCGGCAGTTCATCTAAAAACAGGTGACAGTACAAGAATATACTGTAATCATTATTTTCCCTGCAGAACAGTGGGAGTACCAGTACTTCAGAATCTACTCCAAGGTGACAGTAAACTGAAAGGCAGTAAGTAAGCAGGGTGGGTATGGCTTTAACAGTCTGGATTCCCTGCCCAGTTTCAACGAAGGCAGATCCTTCCAGAATGAAATCATTTTTCTCTCTGATTATTTAAACAAGCCTTTCAGAAAGGGGTATACAGGGAAAGACCTATGATTACTGGAGGCCTAGAAATTCAAAGGACAGCAAAAATCAGGAAAACAGATTTTCTCACCCACCCCCCAGTACCTGGGGGAGCTTGGGGGGGGGATCACTCCAAATACTTTTTCCCTTTTGCAATGCATTTTAAGACAAGGGTGTGTTTTTTTACTCAAAACATATAGTATGATTTTTAATTATTATTTAAAATAGTCTACAGCATCAGTTAATGACCTCCAAAACATATGGGGGAATCCTATCCTTCCTCCTGCTCACTTGGCCACTGACTGGCCAGCTCACATGCCAGAAGTGTTGCCACCTCTGTCTACCTGCCTTCCACCCGCTCCTCCTCCTCACAGTGGCATGCCTTTATTTGCCTGGCTCACCCAGAGGTGGCAATAGCAGTTCACGCTCCTCCTACCACACACACCTGCCTGCAGCCCTGGCCCTCCTCCCCACCTGCCCAGCTCCCACTCCTTCTCACCTGCCCACCTGGTTTGCTCCACAACAGCTCTTTCTCTTCCTCACCTGGCTCATGTTGTGGCAGGTGGCTGCTCCTCCCATTTCAAAAATGGCAGACAATATCTCACAACAGTGTTGTAAGATCCCTATGCTATTGTAAAAATATTTTAAAAAAATATTTATTTAGTTTTGTATTTTTCTACAACCCTGGTGGTGCCCCAAGATCTGTAGAGAAATACTCCCTGTCTGTACCTGGCCACATTCTCTGTGTTTTTTTATCCACATGGGGGCCGGACAGATATGTGATAACAAATTTATACTGTAGCCATATACAACACATTTCTAAGAATATGTTTTGTTTAAATGTAAATAATTTTGGCACCAATTAACAGGTTTTAATATGCTAAATGGTAACTTCTTATAGTGTCCAGTGCTTTCAATGTTAAAAAGTTTAACTTTATATGCAAATGTTCTGGTAGTTTTATTATTGTGTTAGTATGAGAGTGTTTGTATCCAAATAATATACTACCTTTCATTGAATAAATTGTTTTCTGTCTCTCAGATGACAAAAATTAAGATACCCATGCTAAGGTAGCATAGGGTACAGCAGCTTGCAACTCTTTCTGAAGTACATTTCCAATTTTTCTTGTAGAAAACCAAGACATGACTGTATTTTAATTCCATAAATATACAAAACAATACAATTGTATATGCTAAACTGTAAACGATGCAATTTAAGTTGTTAAAATCAAATAAGTTTAGGTTTGATAGAAAAGTATTACATATTTCAGTTTTCTCCAAAATTTCTGGGGGTTTCTCCAAAATTTCTGAAGATGTTATATCTCTACTCCCATCTTTAGTTTACACATCATATTTTATGGTGCACTTGCTGGGTGCAAGATGTGTCACCTAAACAACATTAAAGATCAGAGGATCTGTGAACAAAATATTTAAGCTAGAATAAAAGACACAGAATTGCTCAGAGAGAAAACAAGTGTTTTCTGTTCTCAAAACAATCCTTTAATTCACATGGGGGCATGACGTTCATTTGTCCTTCTATTGTACAATCCACCCATAAGTATTTTACTTTAATTTGAGGAAGACAGACTACCTCGAAAGGGACATTTTAAAGCCAGACTCTACTTTGCATCAGTTTGTCATTACATTCAGTGACAAAATGCTCTTTCATGCAAAGTCATTACCCGAATGACAGACACACTCATACTTGCATAATTTCGATTCCCTTCTTTCATCAGCACCTTTTTGACCTTCTCACTATGCAATCTTCTAAAAAGCAATGCCTTCAAAACCTAACCTACAAAAGAATACAGAACTACTAATAAGAACATAAGACCATAAAATAAATCAATGTTGGATCAGGCCAATGGTTCATTCTGTCCAACACTCTGTCACACAGTGGCCAAAAATACCAGGTGCCATCAGGAGGTCCACCAGTGGGGAGAGGACACTAGAAGCCCTCCCACTGTTGCCCCCCCCAAGCACCATGAACACAGAGCATCACTTGCCCCAGAACAGGAGTTCCTATCTATATCTTGTGGCTAATAGCCACTGACGGACCTCTGCTCTATATGTTTATCCAATTCCCTCTTGAAGCCGTCCATGCTTGTAGCCACCACCACCTCCTGTGGCAGTGAATTCCATGTGTTAATCACATGTTATGATAACATTCTCAACAAGATACTCATCAATGAAACACCACAGTTGCAAAAACACTTTTCCAAAAGCCAAGAAATAATAGAACAAAGATTTTCATATTAAACCTTAGCTCTTCCAGCTGTGATTTACCACAATGAGAATGTTCTGTAGACAAGAGACCACAATGTAAAGTTATAATTGCCTGGGCTACATTGGGGGGGGGGAGATGTCTGCAAGGATGTTCATATAATTACAAAGGCATATGTATACTCACACTCCCTCATGTGCGCAGATGTGGAGTTACACATCCTTGGCCAAGCACACTCAGCAGATTTCTAACTTTCATTCTTAGGACTATACTGGTTCCACCTCTACACACTTCACTTTAGGAACTACCACCCAGCTTTCAGAAACAAGGTCAACTCACTCCACAAAACAGGTGAGCCACCACTTCCTGCTTCAATAAACAACGACTCTCTCTTAAGATAGTGTAAAGGAGTCTAATCTAGGACCTAAATAATCCCTGAATACCAGAATGCATGTTTCAGAAATATATTGGACAGTAACAGATTTTATATTCATTGGGCCAAGTCCTTTTTTTTAACCTGAAGATCAGTTGTCAGAGTGAAAAATGTTTTGCCAAGATGCCAAAATAATTTGAGTGAAACCATTTTAAGTAAAAGAGAACAGTATTATTCTTGTTAATGAGAATACTTAAACTGAAACCAGTAGTGCATCTGCGTTATAATGCCAGGTTGTTTGCATAATTTGCAAGAGTAGCATTTGATATGGTTTCATCTTTGAATCTAAGCTTGTCTGAGATAGGGCAACACATACACATAATTTAAGGTGCTGTTGACCATCATACCTAAATAACAATGTCACTCCATATTCCTCCTGTGCTTCCTTTTCTATTTTACCTTTTGATGTGTAGTCTGAATCCACAAGATTCATCACATCTGCTCCTACCACACAAAACCACTATAACATGAACCACAAAAACTATTTATAGTTCCTACAACCACACATACATTTTCCTGGCGACAAATCTTCATAATACTGACTACAGAGTAATAAGCAGCTCTAGATTAGCACCTCTGTTCTCAACATATTTGTTTTCATTTTCATGTGTATCCCCTTTTCAGATACTCAAACATATTTAGTGGGCACTTTGAATTGTCAATGGGAAGGTTGCAAATTACAAGCATGCACACAAACAAGTGCTCATTTCCCATTCCCACACCACAACATTACCTTTCCAAAGAGGTGGCCAGTAATCTTATTACAAGATAGTGCTTTAATCAGAAGACAAAACTCTGACCAGGATCTATTTTCCTGTAAATTACTCTTTCCAATCTTCCCCATTCTGATTCTTGCCAGGATTTATTGGAAGGCAGAAAAAAACTACAACTCCCGTCAGTCCCAACAGTCTAGTAAATTTTGGGTATGCACCAACGGGAACTACCAGCTGACTGCCTAGGTGAGGATGAATGCTGCCAACTGCACTGACTCAAATCCACTCAACTATCTGTTCATTTTAAATTGCAAACTATGCACCAATGCAAGGATTGGTCACCAAATGCTCAACTTGACAGAAAATAGGGTGTGTAGAGAAGAGTAGTGTCCATTTTTAAACACAGCATTTGCTTGGACTGTAGCATCACTATTAATAAGGTTTCAAGGCCTTACTGTAAGAAGATATGCTTACTGACAACAACTTTGCTTCTACTGACCAAAAACAACAGCTACCTGTTTACTAAAAATCTAATACTGTCCGTTCTGTAAACAAAATCACCACAAGCTAATTTATTTCTTCTTTGCAAAGAAGCAAACATAATCCCTCAAAACATCTGAACAATTCAGAGGCTAAACATGGGAACTTGAAATTCCAAAAACCAACAATCTCAAGCATTAGAGGGTTTTTTTTGTTTTGTTTTTGTTTTTCAGGGTCTCTTTGCACAAAGTCCCTCCTAGGTGGGAAGAAAAAATGGAGAGGATATGAGAACACTAAATGCTGAGAAACAAATAATGAAGCCTTCTTTTATTTTAAAATTCTCATGATCATTTCAGGGTGGCTGACTCATTGTTTTTAAAATATTTCAGGCTGGCCACCCAGAAGCCTGTCTAAATACTTCCCTCAAAGTCAAATATTTATCTTAACCATCAAATAAAAGTTTATTGCAAATAAGCAGGTTGTTCTGCGTGTTCACCCCAAACATGCCATAACCTGCCACCTGCTAAACCAGAGAATTATAGAAGGAGGTGGCTAGTATAAAAGGATAAGTCGGGATACCTCCCTTCCCTGCAAAAAAAAAAAAAAAAAGCCTCACCCTGAAAAAAATACAGCCCTGAAACCGAAGCACCGAGATGCCCTGGCACACATGCATACTGTAAAAGGGATAAACAAAAAAAAAAAAATATTATACAACTCTCCAGGCACAGAAGAACCATTCATTTTGTTCCATGTGTACTATCTGCACAAAGGTATTATTAGTGGTATACAAATTATTCGTGGTCACAGGCTTGTTGAAACAATTCTTCAATCATTTCTTCACATCCCATTAACAAGGATGATGGAATCACTACACATCTGCAGTTTAGTGGTGGGGATGCTCTGCTCTACTGTAATTACAGCTAAGGCAATTTGAGTTGTGACATGCCTTGAACTCTCCCACTAAAGATCCAAGTTAAGTCCTTTTAAATGCCAAACATATGCTACACGACAGCCCTTCAGTAGGCTGCCAAAACTACCTTTGGCTCCACAAGCCCAGGAATGGAGTCTTACAACTCTTTGTCTTTTAGAATGGGCAGAATGCTCGTGCGGGTACCATAAGACTGCCAGTATTGGAAAGCCAAGGTCTGCTTTTGGTCTGAGGTCTGTTTTACACAGTTTATTTCCTGGGGTTGTTTTGATGGCCTGTTTTTATGGGGATAATTTATTATTTTAACTGTAAGCTGCCTTGAGCAGGAATCTGAAGAGGCAGCACAGAAATAGCCTAAAATACATAAATAAATAAATAAACATTTGGGGTACAAAAAGCCAGTGTTGGCAAAGCAGTATTTTGGAGGTCTGAGGATGGAGCCCTGCACAACTGCATGCTTATTTGCTGACAGCAAACCAAAGGGTAAAGAAAAGGCTTGGAGGGAGAAAAAAAACAGCCTGCCTCTTACTTCTCTGATAATTGCCGTACGGGGGGGGGGGGGGGGGGGTTTGTCTATTTCAGCCAGAAACTCTACTGTGGCTCCTGTTGTTTTCCTGATTCCACATCTAGCTGCATGGCATGTATCTTGTAGGGATGCCAGTGTCACTTTAGCCCTCTCTCAAATGCCATAGCCTCTGGCTAACAGCCAAAGCCTAGACTTAGAGTCAGTCCTAAGGCACCTTGATACAGGATGGCAACTCCAAATCAATGTCTTTCTGACTGTATTAGACTTTGAATAGACTCTGAAGGTGACTTTTTTTTTTAAATCCTGGCAAAGAAAAATTAAATCATGACAAGCAGGCAAGTATTAACAATGTATCCATGCCTACTCCACCCTGACAAAGTGAAACTGCTATATTTACATACTAGTATGATTCTTGAAAAAATCATAAATCATAGACTACCCTAGGAATGTTCAAAGCTCCAGGAGAGCCATGAACTAGATACTAGTGAACTGCATGCCAAGTGCCAACTCTTTAGGGTTGCCAAGTCAGGTGTTGCGCCGCAGCGGAGGACTCCCGGCTGGCGTAGCGCACACATGCCGCACACATGTCACCCAGAAGTGACGTGACGACACCGGGCACACTGGGGCGGGGCCACGACCATCCGAGGGAAAACCATAGAGTTTTCCCTCGGATGACCATGGCCCCACCCCCAGCGTGCCCAGCGTGGTTGCGTCCCTTCCGGGTGATGCGCACATTGGGGTGGGGCTCCCCTTAGGGCCCAATCCGCCGGCAGCGGGGAATGGGTCTCTGGGGCAGGGGTTTCCCCACCCCCCGGGGGGACTTGGCAAGCCTACAACTCTTACCAAAGGGCTGCACATATTTTTACAAGTAAAAATCTAGGCAACTCTCAATGTTTTCCTGTGTACTTACCCATTGTTTCTGTTAAAAGCCCATGTTATCACCAAAAAATTCCATTAAGCCTGTGCCACATTACCCCAATAAGCTCTGTTGGGACAATTACAACCATTTATTAGTTCCTCCTATCTTGCCATTTGGGAAGTGCTGACTGCAATAGAGCTTTAAGTCATGGAAGAAAACAGGAACGTCTACACAGCTTCTGCACATAAAATGACAGGCTGAGATTCTCCACCATGAAAATCCATGATGTACTGTTACCTCCCAGAATGTACCATAAAACCCTAGTTCTTGATAAATTGTATATAATTCACCCTGAGTGAAGAATTGTGAGTGTGCATATTAATACCTATGACACAATTTGGGGGAGAGGGTCAGAGCATCCCACTGAACAGCTATGTATACAACCTTCCTTGCACTGATTTTTTAAAAAGCATTCTACATTGCAAGAGCATTTCAGGGACCTACTTTCACTTAAGATCCTCCTTCAGATGCTTTGCCAATAGAGTTTTTTATGATCCCTCTAATTGGCAGCAGGAAACAGAGAAAGAGGCAGAATCAGGATTTCACAAAATTAAGTACCGTATTTTCCGGCGTATAAGACGACTGGGCGTATAAGACGACCCCCAACTTTTCCAGTTAAAATATAGAGTTTTCCAGTTAAAATATAGAGCTGTGCTAATGCTTCTGGCGTACCGGCGTATAAGACGACCCCCCACTTCTGAGAAGATTTCCCTGGGTTAAAAAGTAGTCTTATACGCAGGAAAATACGGTAGCCAATTCTTCACTTTGAAAGCTAAAGTTGCCTCGGAAACATTGCGGCTTCCCTGGTCATCTAATTTTGGTCCTTTTGTCTCAGGGGGCCATGCTTTAGAGAGGCATTTATTTACAGGGCTTTCCAGTGGGCTTCCGTTATCGGCCAATAATACTGTGGACACACACTTCTAATGGCCTCTGTTTTGAAACGAGTCTAATCTAATGGCACCGAGCCCAAACTCCTTTTCCAGCATAGCCATTAAAGGATGTAGGTTATTGCTGTTGTCACCATTGATATTTGTCATTGTAATGTAATTAGGGCCCTAAAATGATGCATTACAGCCCTTGGCACAGCTTCTATTAAAATCTTTTCTTCTGCTCACTGAACTGCGACCTGCTTTCTGATGAACAACAGACAGACAGCTTTAGGGTGAGGAGCAGATTCATCAAAGAAGTATTTTTCAGCACTGGAAATGGGGAATGGGGAGGGGGAGAGAAAGGGGGGGGAGAAAAAGGCAAACTATGAAGAAAAGCAAAGAAGAAAAGCCACACGGCACATTTGAATTTCATCTGACCACTTGAAATTCTGATTGCATCTGATGAATCTTGCTTAGACAATACATATTCCTAGCCAGTGAATCACATGGTTAATCAGGGTTCTAATCTGCTATCCATCAGCCTATGCCGGCAATGTAACTTCCAATCAAATTTATAGGTTATGTGGGTCACGCATCCCTGAGCAACTACATTCACAGATCTTCCATTAAAAAGGAGCCATGGATTCTGAAAATGCTAAGGTTAGGGTGACTGAGTGTTAGAGAAGACTATGCAGTGCTTTATGAAAGCTCAGAATAAACAGCTGCTAAATTATGGCCTGTGGATGCGCCACAATGTTCCAAAAGAGCATTAATGGCTGATAAAATGGCGATTGTTGATGCCAAAATCTAAAAAGGATTGCCTCTACTGCCATACTTTGTCAAACATGTTAACAAACACTGACATGTTTGCTGCTGCTTTGCCTCAAAACTTAAAAAGCATTTCCCCCGCATAAAAAAAACAACACCAAGGTTATTTTGATTTCTTAAAATATAATTTTAGCATTCATTTTTTCTCCTTTAACTAGACCTTTTATAACTAGTCCTTTTATGGATCAAAAACTGGCTAATTAATAGAAAACAGAGAGTGAGTATAAATGGGCAGTTCTCTCAGTGGAGGGGGGTAAGCAGTGGGGTACCGCAGGGATCAGTACTTGGTCCACTGCTTTTTAACTTGTTCATTAATGATTTGGAGTTGGGAGTAAGCAGTGAAGTGGCTAAATTTGCAGATGATACGAAGTTGTTCAGGGTGGTGAAAACCAGTGAGGATTGTGAGGCACTCCAAAGGGATCTGTCAAGGATGGGCAAGTGAGCATCAACATGGCAAATGGGGTTCAATGTGGCCAAGTGCAAGGTGATGCACATTGAAGCCAAAAATCCTAAATATAAATACACATTGATGGGGTCTGAACTGGCAGAGACTGATCAAGAGAGAGATCATGGAGTTGTAGTAGATAACTGACTGAAAATGTCGAGACAGTGTGTGACTGCAATAAAAAAGGTAAATGCTATGCTGGGGATTATTAGGAAGGGTATTGAAAACAGATCAGCCAATATCATAATGCCCCTATATAAATCAATGGTGCGACCTCAGGTGGAATACTGTGTACAGTTCTGGTCACCACACCTTAAAAAGGATATTATAGCTTTGGAAAAAGTGCAGAAAAGGGCAACTCGAATGATAAAAGGGTTGGAACACTTTCCCTATGAGAAAAGGTTAAAGCGCTTAGGGCTCTTTAGCTTGGAGAAACGACGACTGAGGGGAGACATGATTGAGGTTTATAAGATTATGCATGGGATAGAGCAGGTAGAGAAAGAGGTACTTTTCTCCCTTTCTCACAATACAAGAACTCGTGGGCACTCAATTAAATTGCTGAGCGGTCGGGTTAGAACAGATAAAAGGAAGTACTTCTTCACCCAAAGAGTGGTTAACACATGGAATTCACTGCCACAGGAAGTGGTGATGGCTACAAGCATGGACGGCTTCAAAAGGGAATTATATAAGCATATGGAGCAGAGGTCCATCAGTGGCTATTAGCCACAAGGTATACATAGGGACTCTGGGGCAAGTGATGCTCTGTCTTCTTGGTGCTGGGGGGGGGTCAACAGTGGGAGGGCTTCTAATGTCCTGGCCCCACTGGTGGACCTCCTGATGGCACTGGTATTTCTGGCCACTGTGTGACACAGAGTGTTGGACTGGATGGGCCTTTGGCCTGATCCAACATTGGTGTCTCTTATGTTCTTAGACCCATGCTTATGTATACTACAATACTTCCAAAAAAAGGGAGTTATACACCTTGGTATTCTGATCTCCAATGGCATGACACGTTTAACAGTGTTACATTAGAAATACAACATGAAATTAAAAGTATAGCCTTCCATTACATTTCCAGCCAACCTACATTTATCCACATTAAGGATGGGCACAAATTGAACCACAAAGCAAAATTCATCACAAATGTCCCCCTGTTCATGGTTTGTGAACACAAGAATTCCAAGAACTTTTAAAGCAGTTTCTGGTGGTTTGTGAATGGAGCAGAAAGCAGAGGGTTAAAGGGACTCCAAGTCGCTTTAAACCACTGCTTTCTGATACCCACAAAAGTTGCAAAAACAGCTGAGCGGCAGGGAGGTGTTCTCCATCACTCAGCTGTTTCATAATGTCTAGTGTGGTCTCTTTAAATTTTAAAGGGACTGCAGACAACAGTCCGAAAAACAGCTGAGCTGGCAGAGAGTCAGCTGTTTTGGGCTCTATCGTGCACTCCTTTAAATGGGCAGGTTTAGAGGGGCTACACAAGGGAGCCCCATAAAGCTGATAATGCTGGGAGAAGTGTCCACACCAGCCAGCTCTGGGCTCTCTTGTGCAGTCCCTTTAAACGGGGCTACACAAGTGAGCCCAACACAGCTGAGCCCATGAGGAGAAGTCTCCCTGCTGGCAAGCTTCCGGTTCTCTTGTGCAGCCCCATTTAAAATAGCTGCACAAGGGAGCCCAATACAGCTGAGCCTATGAAGAAAAGTCTCCCCACCAGCTAGCTTTGGGCTCAGCTGTATTTGGCTCCCTTGTATAGCCCTTTAAATGGGGCTGCATAGGACAGCTGAAAGCCAGGCCAGTGGAGAGACTTCTCCCTGAGGGCTCAGCTGTATTGGGTTCCCTTGTGCAGCCCCTTTAAACTGGCCTATCTAAAGGGACTGCACAACAGAGCCCAAAACAGCTGACTGGGAAAGACTGCTCCCCACTAGCTCAGCTGTTTTTCAGGCTGCCTTCTGCAATCCCTTTACCATTTACAGGAACTACAAAAGACATCCCAAAACAGCTGAGCAGCGGGGAGCAAGCTGCTCCCCATGGTTCAACTGTTTCAGGCTTTCTGCAAACCCCATTGAGAGGGACTGCACTGCAGTCCCTTTCTACAGGGTTTGTGGGGCCACATTCCATGAACCAGTTCAGTTCATGAACAGACTTCCTGGTTCAGTTCATGGTTCAGCCACGAACTGAACTGTATTTTCCTGGTTCGTACCCATCCCTAATCCACATCTCATTTTTAGCCAAGTTCATCATGCATTTTGTGCATGAAAAAACAATTAAGTACTATGTAAGCAGAACTTGCATTTATCCAAATTGGCAGTGTGAAGTGCTGTCAAATCACAACTGACTTCTGACAACCCCATAGAGTTTGCCACTGCCTGTCTCTGCATAGCGACCCTGACATTCTTTGGTAGTCTCCCATCCAAATACTAACCTTGCTTAGGCCTATTTCACATTACCACTCTAAACCAGATGTTATCAGCTGTTGGCCCAGTTCTGATTAAAGTAATAGAGGGACAGAGTTTTCATACAGTGAATTCATTCCATTAATGAGCTGTTTCTGAAGCAATCTAACCATTTAAAACAGTGCCACTTTTTTTTTGCCTGCTCTTTTTCAATGTGGGGTCTTTCTTATATTTTTTTAAGTCATTCTAAGTTGAGCGCTACAATGCTAGACCAAAATAGCAGCAAGGCATCTCAATGTTCCCACTACAGCACTGAAGTGCTATATTGGTCTAGTGCAATGTTGTTGTTGTTGTTCAGTCGCACAGTCAAGTCCGACTCTTCACAACCCCATGGACCACATCACGCCAGGCCCGCCTGTCTTCTGTCGTGCTCCCAAGTTTACTTAATTTCATGTTCGTTGCCTCGATAACACTGTCTAGCCATCTCATCCTTTGCTGTCCCCTTCTTCTTTGACCTTCAATCTTTCCCAGCATCAGGGTTTTCTCCAGTGAGTGCTCCCTTCTCATTTGGTGGCCAAAGTATTTGAGCTTCAGCTTCAGTACCTGGCCTTCCAGGGAACAGTCAGGGTTGATTTCTTTTAGGACTGTCTGATTTGATCTCCTTGCAGTCCAACGGACTCTCAAGAGTCTTCTCCAGCACCATAATTCAAAAGAATCTGTTCTTCGGCACTCAACCTTCCTTATAGTCCAACTCTCGCAGCCATACAGTACTACTGGGAATACCATTGCTTTGACCATACGGACTTTCGTTGGCAGGGTGATGTCTCTACTTTTTAATATGCTGTCTAGGTTTGCCATCACTTTCCTCCCAAGGAGCAGGCGTCTTTTAATTTCATGGCTGCAGTCACTGTCTGCAATTGTAATCAACTTAGAACATTCCCCAAAAAAGTTCAAGGAAGATCACATGGGGGGAAGCACTACTGGATGCACTGCAGACATTTTAAACAGCACACTAGAGTGATTCAAAAGTGCAAAGAAGAGATGAAAATGGAAGAAAGCAGTTTACCTCAAGAAGTCTCAACCCCGCTTTGCTAACCAGGTGCAAGACGCTTTATATGAATAAATAAAATCCATTTGCAGCCAATTGCTAAAATGGTTGTGTCTGAAATGACACAAAAATTCCATTAGCAACTGGCTACCAAAACAGTTTACAAAGGCTGTCTGAAAGGGGCCTCTTTTTCTGAGATCTGAAGATAGGGCTAGCCTGGCCCATCCAAATTAGCCACATATTTTTTGCATCCCCCAAATCTCCTGGATAACTAACTAGAACACTGGGCAAAAACTAGATTGACTAGTGGCTAAAACAAAGTTATGCACTGAAGCAACATGCACAACAACTCTTGCCTTAAGTACATGCAAACACTCTTTAATTACAGAAAGTCATGCAACGCCATCTCCCCACATCTCCATGTGACTAGTTCTCGCCTATCCCTTCCTGCCCCTTCTCTCTTCAGCCCCAGGCGGAATTCGTAAGCAACAAGCAATCATCTGAAGACCAGATTTGGTTACCAAATTTGTAAGTCATTCTTGAATGCCAGCCTAACTGTCCTACTAATTAGGGCACAAGTGCCAGCACCTCTGAAGCAATGGATGCCTGCAAAGAGGTTGGGTTCTACCATTACAAAATGCTATGATTACTTTTAAGGCCTCTAACACATATGCTGCAGGACTGTTTATGGTCATTTGGGCAAGAGGACTCTAGATACAGAATATGCTTCTTGGAACAGTCTGTCTGTTTTCTTTTATTCATGTAATGTTGGGACGTTTTATGTCTACTTGGGCTCTTACCAAACCCCAACAACTTTGGCTGAAGAGAAGCTTTTTGGAAGCCAAACAGTCTGTCAAGCCAATGGAAATCAGAATCCTCCATGATTTCTCTGCATATATACACAACTGGATAAAGTGACTTAACACCACCCTAGCAATCTGACAGGATGCTGTTTCTGAACATTCTGGATCTCCCTATTTACAATGCTTTTCTTTAAGAACTCTTCATATATATTTCCTGCTCTACTTTCTCTTTTAGCATAACTCATGACAAAGCAACAAGATCACTTTATAGAGCCCACTTGAAGGCTTATGAAATGGCAGTGAAGACAGCAAAGTGCTCTTATTTCTCTGCCTCCATTGCATTTGCCACATCATGTTCAGCTCAAATGTTTAAAGTTATTAGATAACTGACCACCCCTTTGGTGGCTCCAAAAGCAGATGAAAATTTGGCTATTAGCCGTGACACATTTATGATGTTCTTTTCAGATAGAGTCTCACTCCTTCACCAAGACTTGATTGCCAAATTTGGAGTCAGTAGGAATCTTGGGACGCACTCTTCCAGGTGGATGTTGAGAGGGTCCTATCAGCTGTGTGGCCTACTACCTGCTCCTTGGATCTCTATCCTTCCTAGTTGGTGAAACCATCCAAGGAAGTGGTAGGAGGAGGCCTGGGAGACATTATAAATCTCTCACTCTCCCAGGGCTCTTCCCTACCTCCCTGAATGAGGCAGTGGTAATACCACCTCAAAAAAGTCGTTGTTAGATGAGAAGGACCTAGCCTACTACTGCCCAGTATCTAATCTTCCATTTTTGAGAAAGATGACTGAGTGAACAGTGGCTGAATAGCTCCAGCAATTCCTGGATGGGACATCTGCCATAGATCCCTTCCTATCCCGCTTCTGACCAGGGTCCAGAACTGAGATAGCTCTGATTGACAATCTTCGGTTACACCTTGATGCAGGAGGAATGGCACTACTGATCTGTTGGATTTGTCTGCTGCCTTTGACACAGAGTAGACCATCTGGTCCTGATCAACTGCCTAGCCTCCCTAGGTGAGGCCTTGAGCTGGTTCTTCTCATTCCTGCAGGGTCGGTCCCAGAAGATAATCATGTGTGGAGAGAGGTCATCACCATGGGCCCTGACCTGTGCAGTTCCATAGGGGTCGATTCTCTCCCCAGTGTTATTTAACATCTATATGCACCCTCTGTCAGATAGTCAGAAGGTTTGAAGTGGGGCGCCTTCAATATGCAGATGACACCGAGCTCCACCTCTTATTTAAGGAGTGACCAGCCGCTAGAATTCCGATTTTGGACTCCTGCCTGGATGCAGTGGTGGAATAAGTAGGTGAGAGTTGGTTGAAGCTAAATCCATCTAAGACAGAGATTATGTGGCTGGAGAAGCCCAGACCATTGGGGTGGCCACTTCTACCAACCCTTGATGGGGTCCGTCTTTCTACAGTCGACTCAGTCAGGAATTTGGGAGTATGGCTCAATTCTTTGCTCTCCATGGCCAAACATGTATCCTTGGCAGAGCCGGTCTCAGGTTTTTTTACACACTAGGCGAGGCTATCTTCTGGACCCCCCCCCCCCATGCGCCCACCAGTTTTCAAACATAAATGCATTTTAGGAAGGATGAAAAACACAAAATGTACGTTTAAAATCAGAGCGTGGCTTTTCAATGACACTATAGATTCATTAAAAGGAGAAATGAATAAATAAATTGCAGTGCTTCCCCTCAAATAATTGAGCAGAACCCCCCCTTCATAAATCAGCAGGTGCCCCCCGGAAGGAAGGAAGGCGGGAGGGAGGGAGAAAAAGGAAGGAAGGAGGGAAAACAAAGCAAATAGATGGGGGAGAGAGAGGACGAAGGAAGGAAGAGAGAGAGAGAAAGAAACAGAAAGCAAATAGATGGGGAGGGAGGAGAAGGAAGGAAGGAAGGAAGAACTGCTGGAGAGAAACGGTTCCAATTCGGTCAAGGATCCGAGTCCGGTTTTTACTTGGCATCAGGGAGTTGCATTCTCAGCCAGGGGATCAGGAGAAAAAGGTATTTCCAATGCGGCGGTAAGAAAGGAACTGGCGGGATGTCCGTGCCCACCCCTCTGGGCATGCGCGGTGGGGTTCCTGCGCATGCCCGAGGTCTGGGCGCGAAAATCCATTAAAAGAGCTTGCTACAGCACTGATCGATCCAGCGCGTGCGCACTAGATCCCATGGGTGTGAAGCACAGAGACCACGTCGAAGATCAGGAGGCTCCTGCAGCCGCCACCACCACCTTCTCGTTACCTGGCTGGGAAACCTTCACTCCTGAGGGCTGGGCGGCCCAGGGGCGCAAAATTAAGCTCCGCTGGGAATAATTCTCCGCTTCTCTTTAAATCGAGGCATAGGTTAATCAATGGCAAGGCTTATGGAGTAGATATTCTACTAAGGGGGGGGAGAGAACCCTCGGCAAACCAGGCGAGATAATTAGTAGCCAGCTTGTCAAAGGCAGCTGGCCGGCTGGGCAGTCGGAGGGCCCCCACAGGCGCCAGAGGCCAAAGAGCTTGAACTCCCCCCAAATGGGGTTTCAGAGCCGGGCTTTGGACGGGGGGGAGGTGGCAGCGAACAAACTGGAGAGTTGGAAGGAAGGGGCCAGGTGGAAAAAAAAAAAAAAAGGCCGAAGACTGGCGTCCCGGAGCCCGACCAGAGAGACTCGCAAGAGTTCGGGGGGGGGAGGCGGAAGCCGGGACTCAGGAAGCTCTACAAGGTCCCCCCCCCCGTGCGCCGGAGAGATGTGAGCTGCTGCAACACCTTTCCCCGGCTGCGGCGGGGGAGAGCGGAGGAAGGAAAGGCCACAGGGAGGACGGGGGCACCCGGCCAGGCCAGGGGGAGATGAGAAACTGTGCGCATGTGAAGTGCGAGCGGCTTTAAAGGGCGCCTTCCAGGGCCTTCTGGGGGGAGAGAAAGAGGCGGCAGCGCCGCCTCAGGAGTTCACCTCAGGATTCTCCAGATGGGCCGTCAATGAACTGGCCTGACCGTCGGCCCCCGGCCACAGAGGCAGGGCTGGGGTCGGGAATGACCCGTGGAACCGCCCACCACTGCAGCAGCCGGCGCTCCCAGCCTCAGCCCACCGCCCAAGACCACCACCCGCCAGGGCGGTGTTGGGGGCTGCTGCTCCTCCCGCTCCCGGGGCTTTTGGCAGGGGGCGCCGGGTGTACTTTGGTGCCCCTAAGGACTGGCGCGCTCTAGGCGAATGCCTAGTTCGCCTTGTGAGCGAGCCGGCCCTGATCCTTGATGACAAAGACTGCAGTTTACCATCTATGGTGGGCCCGCCACCTGGCTCCCTATCTGTCTCAGGAGGACCTTGCCATGGTAATTCACTCAACAGTTACCTTGAGACTGGACTACTGTAACATGCTCTGTGTAGGGCTCCCTTTAAAGACACTTCAGAAGTTGCAAGTGGTCAGAACGCAGCCACCAGATTGCTGACAGGAGTGCCCTGGTCAGTGCATATAACATGTATCCTATGGTAGCTGCACTGGCTCCCAATTAGTTTCCGGTGCCAATTCAAAGTGTTGGTATTTACCTTTAAAACCCTAAACGGTCTGGGACCCTCATACCTTCAGGACCGCCTCTCCCAGCACGATTCTCCCCATCTACGCCAATCTTCATCTCGGAATTTATTGAAGGTCCTTGGTCAACTAACTGCTCGCCTGGTGTCAACAAGGGTGAGGGCCTTCTCAGTAGTGGCCCCCATCCTGTGGAACCAGCAGCCCAAAGAGGTGAATGCCTTGCAGGATTCTCCCTAGGTTCCACAAGGCATGAAAGGCTGCTCTTTTTCAGGTGGCCTTTGGGTGGTTGTGATCTACTAGGCAGCTGGTATACTTCAGCTGTGTCTTCACTATCCACGCATACTACAGTATGATAGTGGATAGATTTTACTGGGGACAGTTTTTTAACGATTTTAAAAAAATTATTGTACCTTTGTATTGTTTTGGTGTATTTAATATGCGGTTAGCTGCCCTGACTCCTGTGCAGGGGAGAAGAAGCAGGATATAAATTTAATACATAAATAAAATAAAAAATAAAATTGGTGTTTTGTTTTGCCTATGATTTACAGGTAAAATTGGAGTGAATTAATTATCTGTTATCTGGTTTATGTTGAGTGTTATTCTTATACAACTGTGTTTAAAACTGAAAATATTAAAAAAGCCAATACATCAATTTGTTTAGAGCAAGTCAGCACTGGTTAAAAGCATAACTTGGTTCCAAGTGATAAGCTACCACTTGTGTTCACCCAGTATGCCAGGTACAAACTTTGATTTG
>NW_015170281.1:589317-631072 GCF_001447785.1 Gekko japonicus | reverse complement strand
CAAAAAATTGAGGCCTGTGAGGAAATAGGTTCTTTTGGGCTAATGCACATAATATCTAATTCTTAAATTCTCAACATGGTCCTGTCTGTGGATACTTAGAATCAGAGATTGGGGTCATGGCCTCACAAGACAGATCTTTCTACAAGCCCAAGGAAAGCCCCAGGTTTGCAGAAAAATCTGAAATCTTAAAACAAAAATACATTGGTTGTCTCAAAATGATAGAAGCAGCACCTGTAACTTTAAGAAATGAAAGTCCTCAGTGGCTGTTGCTAGACAATCATAACAGTATTGCCAGCCTTCGAGCCCTGGCTTCTGTCAGTAAGAGACAAGGGGAAGTAGCAGGGCCCTTTTCCAGGGCTGTTTTGGCTTTTGAAGGAGGGCATATTGTGGCCAGGCCTCACAGCAACCATGGGGGGAATTGATATCATGCAACTTGCATAACTCAGCCAGAACTGGATGCTTGTTACTGTTCACCAGCAACCAGCCCACACTGTGGTATAGTGGTTAGAGTTTCTAGGATCTGGAAGACCCAGGTTCAAATCATGATTATGCCATGGAAGTTCACTGGGTGGTCTTTGGCCAGTTACACATTCTCACTCTAACCTAGTTCACAGGGTTGCTGTGAAGATAAAACGAAGGCGAGGGGGATGATGTAAACGGTGTCCCTATTGAGGAGAATAACATGATAGAAATGAAGCTAAAGATGGGGGACAGATACAAGCTAGGTTAGTTGGTGGGAAGGAGAGAAGGAAGGACGCAAACAAAGGTGAGGATGTGGAGGTTGCCAGAAGAAGTGTGGGTAAGGGGATACAGGGGAATTTGAGGTGCCCCCTTGCAAGTTCCCCACATCACAACTGGACTCAACCCAGCAGCCTGCAACTGGGTTATAGTCTTCTTGGATACAGGCTGCCAGGGGGAGGGAAGAAAGGAAACCTGAAAACAAGGGGACACATAAAAGAAACTGGCTGGAAGGTGAGAGAATGAAGCAAGAAAGGTGAGAGGCTTTCAGGGAAAGGAAACGGGAGGGAAAAGGAGATGTCCCACAAGCCCTTCAGGATCCCTTGCTTATCTATATTAAAGATATAACCCATATGCTTAAATGTTTACTGCATATACATATTCTTGTCAGCATTTTGGAAGCAAACTGTGAACAATCCAGAAATACAAACAATAATCTTCAAGGATATAAGGTATTCAGAGTCACAAAACTGTATCTACACTTTACAAACTTTTAAACAAAAATATAGCCTTTTTAAAAAAATATTATTATTTCAAAACAATTCATGCCATACTGTTGCCAATAAAAGAAATACATAAACATGGTGGTACATTTTAATAACATATGAAGATTAAATCGTATTAAAGATTAAATTACAAAGATCTTCTGTAATACCCATGGTCACAAGTCTTCAGAATTAGAGGAGTAAGGATTGCAAAAAATGTCACAGGCTTTTATAATAATGTTTCACATCAGTAACCATTTATGCTATTGTGGGTTTGCCGGAAGTATATCATGTGTGGTGAGATACGAGAATATCGGAAACCAGATTGATTCAAATTTGAGATTGGAAGACTGAGATTGTGCTCTATGTAATTTATCTGCGATTTTTGCCATCACAAATTGTTCCCACACTTTTTCATGCCAAACGGATAACGGTGTCAATGGAGACTTCCAACATGAAGCTTTTGTCAGACGTGCTGTTGCCAGGAGTAAATAAATTATTTCCTTATTTCTGACATCAATGTCGATATCCCAGTGATTTAGTAAGAAGTTTTTGGTCTTGAAATTAAGATTAAGCGAAGTTATATCTGTGATCTGTTTTCGGATCTCCTCCCAAAATTTGCCAAGTCTTGGGCATTCCCACCGGCAACGTAGTTAAGTGCCAACCTGCCCGCACCCCTTCCAACATCGCGGATTGTTATTTATGTTTATTTTCTGTAATTGTTGAGGGGTCATGTACCACCTGGAGTAAAGTTTGAAAAACTGTAGTCGGATATTGAAAATGTTAGAATGGTTGGCTGGAGAGGACCACACATTATCCCAATCTGTGTCATCCCATCGTACCAGCAGATCTTCTTCCCAACGATGTTGGTATTTGAATTTCGGATGATCTCCTTCCAATATGATCATATTATATAATTTAGACAGGATGCCCTCCGGAGAGCTGGGATAAAGTTTAATGATTCTTTCCATGTTCGTTTGGTCTCTTTGAAACATTCCCAGTTCTGTGAGACGATCAATGAGTATTTTTAACTGCAAATATTGAAACCAAGGAGTTTGTTTCCCGATTTTCTGGTCGAAGTATTGTTTGTCTCTCATTACTCCTTTGTCTTTTAAGTCATGAGGACATCTAAATCCTGCAACCTTCCAGTCTTTGAAAGCACTTGGCAGTAGCCCTGGCTGGAACCAATCCTGTCCCGTAAATGTAGACATTTGGGAGATCTTTACAGGAAGGAGATTCTTATTCTTATCCCATGTTGTAATAGCTGTCGTTAATAAGAAGTTTTCTTTGATTTGTTTTGGTCTAGATGTGGTTTTCATCCAGACAATTTCTTGGAGACTGTATGGGGCTGTGTATACCATTTCAATTTGTCTCCATTGCTGTTGCTCATCCTCGTATTGCATTTGGATCACTTGCGATAAAATTGCAGCTTTATGGTAAGCTTGTAATAAAGGGAGATCCAAGCCCCCCAGCTTCGCTGGCCTGTGTAATATATTACAGTTTATTCTTGATTTTTTTCCATCCCATAAAAAGTTTGTTAAGGACTTTTGCCAAGTTTGGAGCTCTTTTTTAGTGATAAAAATTAGTAGCACCCAAAAGAGGAAGAGAAACTTTGGGAATATAAAGCTTTTAACAAGATGCAAACTGTCCGGTAAGGTCAGCTTGAGGGAGTTCCAGTTATTGATATCAGCCTTGATTCTAAGGTGTAGCGTTTTGTAGTTAAATTTGCACAGATCTTTTAAATTTATCGGTATCATCACACCCAAATGTCTCCAGGCTTTCTGAACCCATTTAAAGGAGCAGAGTTTTTGAAGAGCCTTTGCTGTCTATTGCTTGATGCATATGTGGTAAACTGATTTGCTGTAACTGATTTGTAGACCTGAGATTCTACCGAAGTTTTGTAGAGTGAGGAGTATGGATTGGATGGACTTAAACGGGTTGGAGATGTATACCGTGAGATCGTCCGCGTACAAATTTATTTTATGTTCAAGTTAATGGTTATTCCAGCAAAACTCTCCATGTGGCGGAGTTTTGCTGCTAGCGGTTCCATTGCAAGAGCGAATATCAATGGTGATAGTGGACACCCCTGTCTCGTTCACCTCGTGAGATTGAATAATAGGGAGCTACATCCATTGGCTTTATATTTGGAGTATATGGCTTGTATCACTCTAAGAAAATTATCGCCAAAGCCTAGTTTTTTAAAGAGAGCTATAATGTAGGGGGTCTCCACAGAATCAAACACTTTTTCAAAATCTAGCGCCAGAATTAATGCTTCTTCCTGTTTTTCCCCCCGTAGATGATGATATCTAACGTTCTGCGAATGTTGTCTGTAATCTGTCGGCCAGATATGAAACCTGTCTGATCGGGATTAATATATTTTGAAATGAAGGTCTTCAGTCTATTGGCCAGGATAGTAGTAAATATTTTATTATCGTGATTGAGAAGCACTATAGGTCTGTATGAAGTGGGTGTGGGTGGATCTTTGTTCTCTTTATGTATCACTGTTATGGTTGACTCAGACCACAAATTAGGCATAATTCCCCTTAGTAAAACATCATTGCACACATTTAGGAGACGATCAGACAAGAGATGTTGCTTTGTAAAATTCAGATGGAAACCCGTCTGGGCCAGTGGCTTTATTGTTTTTGAGGTGTTCTATTGCTTCTTTTAATTCCAAGGGGGTTATTTGCCCCTCCATCATATCTACATGTTGTTGTTCAAGTATGGGTAACGCTGTAACCAAATCCAGATATTGTTCTATCTCCCCTTGTTTTGGTGTCCTAGTCCTATAAAGTTTTGCATAATACCCTGCAAATGTTTGGGCTATGTCTTTTGCTGAGTATTGCTTCTCACCTTTGTCATTTAATATCGAACCAATAAAGCTTTGTTTTCTTTTGTTCTTGACTCTCCAAGCTAGCATCTGTAAATTTTTGGATGATTTTATCCAGTATATCTGCTTCAATTATAACAAACTTTTTTGAATTTGTGAGATTTCTAGCGTTTCTAGTAATTTACATTTCATATTAAGTTGTCGATAGATTTTGTTGCAGCCCCTTGCCTTGTGTTCTTTTTCTAATTTATTAAAGCATTCTAATATTTCCCCCCTAAAAATATAGCCTTGATCTCCCAAAACAACTAAAATCCAGTAGCTAAGAGCATGGTTTCCAAACTGTGCAGTTGTCACATTAAAAAAACACTTTGTACTATGAACAGCATCAAAAAAGGGGTGAGAGTTACTGCCAGATTTTGCACTGTACCATCTAAGAAGTTTTCTGCACTGATATTAAATCTTTCCATGTGCTTTGCTGTTCAGTACAGCACCTGTTGTTACCCCTACCAGCTTTATTAAATAAATTCTTGCCTTTGGTTTAAGTGGGAAAATTAGAGGCAGTGCTAGGGAGAGGCTGGGGTAGAAACAGGAATCTGCTATCAGTATTTATGGAGATAGTTCCATTTAGACCCTTGGTTTAGTCAATAACCAGTCCAAATTGTAAATGAAATGGATTTTATTAAGGAAAATAATAATTTAGATATTTACACTCAAATCAAGGATTGCAAGCATACAAGGAGAAACCAAAGGAGTTAGCTGGCAAATAGAGAGGATGGGGGTTATTGGAGTGACACTATGCATATCCTGTAGAGGTGCTGAGATCCTGAGGTTGAAGAGAGGAGGTATGTGGACCCGACCAGCAAGACGATGGGGGGGGGCTGAGTTATACTCAGGGGTGATGGCTTTGTGTGCGCCCAGCACAATCACACCATGCCAATATGGGACTGAGTATATTTATACCCCAAAGTGTATCCTGAAGGTATGCTAAAGTGTGGTGGCTAGTTTCACTATGGATTGATGAGGTTTCCATTATGGGACAATAGGATTGATGGGGTTTCCATTATGGGAAAACAGTGTGATCTGGTATTTCCCTAGTGCCAGACAAAAGGAGGTGATTTTTCTTAATGCGTGGCAGGATGAACCTGAATGGGTGACCATTCACTAGACATGAAGAGTTAATATTTACCTTGATGGGTCTGGCATAGGTGTAAAAATACAGATATTTTAGACAAATAGATGGAGACAGAAATGAGAGGATTATCCAGAAGGTATTTCCTGACATAAGTGGAACAGGATTTGGGGACAGGAAACATACAACATACTCCATTCATGACAATGACACAGACCAGAGGCTCTTTATCTCTGCCTGCCTGTACATTTGACAGGAAAAGACTTTCCATTTGGTCAGGAGGAGACGCCTGAAGGGAGAGCAGAGATTTGCCCATTCTAGTCTTTATGGACTGAGCTTTTAGGAGAGAACTGGGGGGGGGGTTTGCTTGCATGGAGGATGTTGTGACAGTTCAGCTAGCCCTGTGTTCTCAATTGGCCTGCATTTTAAGCCAAAATGAGATTCAATTTTACCAGCAAAAGCCCCTGTTTAAGCCAAGCCTGGCTTTATGAGGGCACTGCTTTTAGAGGTTCAGAGATTGTTTTGGGGTGACCCTCTCTCAGGAAAGACCACCCCTATTGCAGGGCAGGGGCTGCCTGTTACACTGTGCTACACCTAGGTTCTACACAATGCAGCCTATATTATACAGCAATTTTTGTAAACTGTCCAGCATCAGAATACATTGCAACATGCCTGGTGAACTAAGAACATCTTTTCACATACTACATAAAAGACCGGACAGTCAACATCCCCTTATTGCTTGGGAGTAATGTTGCGTGATCAGTGTGTATCGATATACTATGATGCTTTTATCACATACTGTAGAGACCTAGGAAAGAAAAAAACATGGATATTGTCTTCCTAGTTTATATCTGCACTGCTTTTTCCTAACTTCAAATTCAGAAAGAAGGGATACCCCTCAATTTTACCACATAATATATTGTATTTTCAATATTATGTGCATTTTCTTACTAATGATGCTGCAATTCTTGCAAATAAAATGGTTGAAAGCCAAACTTGACCTGCATGCAATGGCTGTTTTCTCTTACATGAAGGACATGTGCTCATATTGATTTGTCACCATTTAAAAATGAACAGCATTCCAACTGTATTTGCATCAGTGCTGTAGAAAGCAACCAGTAGCCATTGTTAGTGCATGCTACAAATTACTAGATGGACTAGTTTCTCAGCCTTCTAATGAATTTGGGAGTCTGTGTCCAACGAAGGGAGCTTTAACTCTCGGAAGCTTATACTCTGGAACTCTTTTTAGTCCCTAATAAGGTGTTACATAGATGGTCGAAATCTAACTGTTCTACTGAAAACCAACACAGCTACCCCCTGAAACTATACTGAAATACACATTACATTTGTCAATCATCTACATGCTTTACATTTAGGGGAAGAATGTGGTCAATATGCATTGGGGATGGAAATGAAATATAACACTGTGGAATCAGTCTTGAAAGACCACCTCAGGAGAAAGCCAAAGCTATTCTGATCTTCTTTCTATTCTGTCACACTAGTAAATACAATGATAACAAAAGTGTGGCTAATACATACCTCCGTAAACTCAAGCCTGACTTTTTCCAAGAATGCCTGAAGTTGTTATCCTGGACCAAACAGGAGATGAGACAAGAACCCCTAAGTACCCAGTCACTTTTTTCTGCTCTATTTTAATTGGACCTGAAGTCATTAACCCCTTAACAGTTTGACACCAGTTAAGGGGTCATCACAGGAGGAAATCGATCATGTAAATACCCCAGAGCCTGGGACTACCCTTGCCTGAGCTTTGATGGACACACCGGGACCCTGAACTCTATTTAGCTTTCAAACATACTGCCAGTATGTATATAAAAACAATTGTCTCCTAAAAATAATAATTCAGATGTATCAATGCATTACCCATATGAATGGTTAATAATTAGCCCCTAGCTTTCAATGCCTCTTTTGTGTTCCAGAAGAATAAGACATAAGGCATTTTTAAAAGGAAGGCTTTCTGGCAAAGGTGAAAGGGTCATAAATTCTTGCATATAGTCAATGACACTATAATGCTATAAAGCATTAATTCTATTGTTACCATTGACTCACATGTGCGTGTTCATTGTCCCTTGAACTAAAAACCAGTTTTGGCATCAGTTTTATTACCTGACACTTTCTGTTAAGAGAATCAAATGTATCCCTCTCAAAGAGGCTTAAAGGATCCAAAGGGAGTGGGAGTGCATGTGGCTTCTTGAAACGTGATCACACTAATATAAGAATGAGCAACCAAGGCCACATAACGAATACACAATGAGAAAGAGGCACAGAGCTAATTCACATTATTTCATGCACACTTGATTAATGTGTCTTGCACAATATGTTCATGAACATGGCATATATCCAAGTACAGTGAGAATACATTGTACCATCTATATTATAACACACTAATGAAACGTTGTGGTGATGACCACACTACTTAGAGTGTTCCCTCTAAGTTGAGTTAGTGTGAGCTGGCTCACAGTTTTTTAGCCTCCAGCTCACACATTTTTGTCTTAGCTCAGGAAGGATGGCTCCAGAGCAAACTAAGTTATGCAGTAGCCAAATCACTCACTCACAACTTTAGTGCCAGTAGCTCACAAAGGAGATTTTTTGCTCACAAGACTCCACATCTTAGGGGGAGCATTGATGACAAGGCCATTTGCAGTGACTGGCTGAGTTGCTATGTCATGGTCACAGAGCAGTGGTAGAAACAAAAGGGTATGTGGCTGCATTCAGCAAAGCTGCCCTGAACATCTGGTTTTTGTTGGCTTTGCTGCTATGACCTACAAAAGACAGGCATAAAATCCAAGGAAGAAACCACGGAAGAAGGAAAAACTTAAAAACAGAGATAGCAGAGGTCTCAGAAGGCAGCAAGTAAAGGGAAGGTGCAGGCCTTGGAAAAGGAGGCCCAGAAGTGATTCGCATGAATTTGGGAAGAAAAAAGGGAGACAGAGACAGGCATTTAAGACAGAAAGCAAAACTAAGAGAAAGAAAAGGTGCATGGGATCAGGAGCTGCAGCAGGAAGAATAACTGTAAATTCACATACTGATTTTAACTATCAAACACTAAGGAGTCTAACGAATTGAAAATGAGAGGGTAAGTGAACATAATTCCTCATCTTCCCAGATGCAAAGACTGCAAGAAGTTCTTAATTTGTGAATCCGCTTTCCCTGTTTAATCTGTTCCATGAAGACTTGGAACCTTGCTTTTAAGGCTCACCAAGAATCCGTGACCTACACAGAAAGGGGAGGTGGGTGCAGTTTATTGAAGTAGTATCATCTCTTATCAACAAATACTCAAGCCAACAGTACTCAAGCTGTCTAAGTACCAGCCACGTTTTGTAATTGTTCCAAGAGCCCAGCAAACTTGAGAGATACCCATTGACTAAAGCCCCCCACCAGTGAACTTTGTATCTGAACAGGGATTTAATCCAGAGCTTCTCGTGCACAAACAGATCACTATAGCCACTGCTAGCAGTTATCTGCCACCACAAGAGAGACTGCTGATTGAGTAATTTGTTCAGAGCCACTGCAGTTGTTCAGAGAAGCAATAACAATTCTTGCTTGGAAAAATTACATCTATGATGTGCAAGGGAGATATGTGAATTGCTCCTTTGCAAGTTTCACTGAAACTATGTGCACTACTCATAGATTTTCTGCTGCCATCTCTTTGAAGGACTGTTCCCATCCTTAGAGTGAAGCAGACTTCCTTCCTTTCAGAATCAATGGAGGCAAACCCCCCCCCCCAAATGACATCTATTACACCACACCTCTTCAAATGCCAACTTGACACAAAAGTTATCATAAAAGTGTTATCTTTTTTAAAAAAAAAATCTGCTATTCTGGCAGTCTCTAACCATTGTCCTGTTATAACTCAAGATCTTAAGAAGAGAATGATTACAGCACATTCAAAATGGATGGTGGTTAATGAAGAACTAAGAAGATACTTCGGTCAAACTTGTGAAAGCCAATCAGGAAGAATCAAGTGACAACAGAAGTCATTGGATTGAAAGAAAATCTTCACTATTGTATTTACTTAATTTTTTAAAAACCCTCTTGCTGTAGGGGTTTTGGCACTGAACATTAGAGGACTGTCTCTCTCTGCAATCATGTCAGTTTCTCAAAGTTTGTTCCCATGGTATACAACCCCTTGGTGATACCACTTTTATAAGTTATTAAATTTATAAATTACTAACTCCATGGTTTCTCTTTTAATTTTTTTACATCAATGAACAACTTTGTAATGCTTCACATACTGAACTCATTACAACTTTGCATTATGCTTACTGATGGGCATACAACTGTCTCCAGGGCTGATGACAATCTTTCCTCGTGTACTTTATCCTTTTGATTTCAATGTGCTAGGCAAGTATTATTCCTATTTTGCAACTACATTGCTTTGACTAAAGAGGCAAGCACTTGAAGATCACACAACGCTGTACTACCATTAGAATCCAACTCAGTACAGATCTACACACGTAACAAAGCAGACTTCGGAGGAAACAGAATTCAAACTGTATGGGGGTTATATTTTCACATGGTCTCCCATTCAAAAAAAAATTCTACAAACAAAAAGACATCAGGGAGAAAAGTCTGACCCTATCCCTCCATATGCTAGGCCAGCCAGCCCTCAGCCGCACCTGCACAGTCAGCCCTCTCCCTTTCCCCTCAGACCATGCCACTGTCGCCACAATGGGCCATCAGAAGCTCTACTGGAACCCCCCCCCCAGGAAGTTCAGGCAGGGGTCACGCTCGTGCCATGTCTGCTCCAATAACCACAGCCTGATCCACAAGTACGGCCTCAACACGTGCCGCTAGTGCTTCCACCAGTATGCCAAGGACATCAGCTTTGTCAAACTGGACTGAGCACCTGACCCACAAAGAGAGGGACCGGTGGATGCCCAGCAGAGAGAGAATGGGAGGAGGCTGCCCAAGACTGGGGAGGTGAGCAGGAGGTCTGGCTTGACACCTCCCCTCCCTCCCCCTGCTGTGTGCATACAATAAAGAGGTTGTAAGCCTTCATAGGCTATCCTAGTTGTCCAACATTTGTGCAGGGAAAAACTAATCTCTCATCTGCAGTCTGAAGATATACAGTCCACTTTTATCACCTCAGTGCTTTACCACCTTGTTCTCCTGAAGACCAAACAGAATATCCCCACAACACTTATCTAGGACCACCATGAAGTAACTGCATGTTCTCTGGACATAACCATGTTCAGTTCTGCTAAAAACATGTAAACAAGGTATCTATTTGGATGTCAGCCACATCCAACACCACAAATATGGCATCACCACTGAAAACATGAGGATTTAAAACTGAACATTACGAACATACAGTCTCTCAGCCCTGAATACCTGCCATGTGTGGCATTTGGGACATATACAAAGCTTTGTTTCAGTGGCACTGTCCAAATCTGAGTGCTTCTCTTAAGAGTAGCGGTCTTACTTTGTGCTGTGTCACATGCTCTTTATTTTTCCCCCTTTTCTCTTAAAAAATGCAGACAGTGGCGTTGCTGTGTTGGACTCTCTCCCCCTTACATTCAGTTGTCTCACATGCTAATACACTGCCATCTTTCAAAGAGAGTACTGTGAAATGGGAAGGCTGTCATACAGAGTGAATGGTACTGCAGGGAAATTGGAGACGTGTAGAGAAAACTAATTAAGTAATTTCTTTCCATTGTTCCTTGTTCTCTGCAAGCCTCCCTCAGACCAAGACTCCAGCGTAGACTTTGATTGACTTAAGCCTGATGTGCACTGCCTTTTGTGCCCATATAACTTCGCTGGTTCGTTTTGCCAAACCTACTTACACCAGCACAAGAAGAGAAGAGACCAAGGGAGACTGAATTTTTTTTTATTTTATTTTCTACACTACTGCTATCCCCATCTTGCCTTCCCATTCTGGGTTATGCTCATTAACACAGATCTAGCCAAAATTTCTTGACATTTACAGATAGCTGTGAGGGGGGGAAAGGGACTCGAGCTCTTCTGTCTTTGGGAATGGATGGAGGGAATATTGTGGAAAGATGTGCCCATCTTCTCTCAGGCCTCTATCTCCTACTTGCTACTTTCATTTCCCCATTCCCTGTGGCTATATGCTCCTCTCCCCTAATATCCTTCACGGCTTTGGAATGGACGATCACAGAAGCTCCTGCCTGGCTTGGTTAGAGAAGATGCAGCCTTGCCAGGTAAAAAAACTGATGGCACAAAGACCACATGAGATGGAGCAAGCTAAAATTTAATTATTTAATGTTGAAATCATTGTAACAATTTAATGAAGCCTCCTTAGTAATTTATCATATATAATTATGCACAAACCTCATTATATTGTACTTAAATATAATGAACATAATCCACTCGTATACAAACATGCAATGTACTTAAGATCTTGGGAACACTAGATTTCATGCAAGATCATTTATTGGAGAATAGCCCTATACATTCAATTTTAATTGTACAGTTAAAGGAAAACATGCTATTCACTCATGAGTCAAAGTATCCCATCTATTTGAATAAAAGTGCTAATCTGTCAAACTTCTCTGTCAATATTTGTTTCAGATTTTGCTTTAATCTTGAATGGTATCTCTATCACTTAACCCTCCTACTCCTTACAGCCTAGACTTCTCCATGCTTGTTATTTCAATTGACGAGCTATTTTTATCTCATTCACAACCGTCAAACTACAGTATTCTTCCCTGATCACATTTTCCATTCATACCAAATCATTTTCTCAAGTACTTTCATCCCACATTTCTAAATCTGGTTGCAATCTCTTGGGTTGTCAAACCATACACACCACTCTATGGTTGCTTTTTCTGGAGTTTTGCAGAATTACTTCCACAAATTATTGATTCTCAGAATGGTGGTGGTGAAGAGAAATAACAGTCACTGCCAAAATGTTTTTACGGTGGTCAGCCTCAAACTACATCTCACTGCCCCTCCTCTGCACTCTCCTTGTCATAGGATCTCTCTTTCCGTACTCCTTATACCAGACATTATATTTTACATGCAATCATCAAAGCCAGATTGAATTTGAAAGCATGGAACAGTTGTTCAGAAAGTCTCGTAAAGTTGCCAACTCCTGACCTGCCTCCACTTTAATACACAATTGGCCATGAGAGACCCAGTAGATATACCATATTATGTCCCCACCCATTGCTTTTCAACCAGGGTCCAGTATTTATCACAACAGTTCAGTGATGGGAGAAGCTGCAGTTCTTCAGCTTCTCCTTCCGTGCTGCTATATTTAAAAAAAAAAAAAAACCAAAGCACTGTTGAAGGCCAAGTGCCACCACCCTGAATGGCTCAGACTTTCTCAAAGTTGACATTAATCTTCTGTCGCCCATCTTATCTGTGCAACAAGAAAAAACAGGCCACTGGCGAGAACTAGTGGCCTTGAGCTCAGTCTCTCTTTCCTTCAATATGCAGCAATCAAAACTCATAATACACTCCCCAACTAGATTTCTGTCTCCAGTATACAGCCTCAACCTAGAGCTGGTGGATTTTTATTATTATTCGCTCTCCTTTTCTCTCCCCCCCCCCATTCTATTTCACCATCCCACTGCAGTATTAAATTTCCAAACAGCTTTCGCTGTCACTGCCTACAAGTACCAAAATGTTTTATTAAGTCTTTGCAGAGAGCATATGCTGGCCTTGTTGTATTTTGATTTGTTGATTCCGGGTTCAAACTCTGAAAAGGCAAGGGGAAACAGGTCCCTGTGCTTTCAGAAGTGCTTTTCCAAGACAGTAAATCTGCATCCCTGGGCTAAGGATACAATTGAAACATGGTTGATGGATTAACCACAGCATTACCATACGTTTTATTTACTGTTCCTCTCCTACTGATGCAAAAGGCCTGGAGTGAGTTTGTGGCTACTAATCACTCTAGTTAGCCTTCTATTTTCTTTTGATACCATCCTATACAAAGAAAGGAGGGGGGATTGAAAACCAAGATAAAGACAATTGAGATTTAGGGAGTCAGGCATGGGGGTGGTTCAAAATTTCTCATCTATTTCAAACGTTTACACTCTGCTCATGGTATATAATAGGTCACATGTTGCAGGCTTACCTATGGGGGGGGTGGATGTTCAAGCATTGTAGCAAAGGACTTCAACATCAGTGCATTACAATTTTAAGAAACCAGAACATACACAGCGTGAACAGCTACAGAAAATGCTCCTTGACCAATCATACTACCCCAACAAGGCAAATGTGGGAAGTGGGTGGAGAGGAAAATGCAGCAAATGAATAAATGCAACTGCCAAATTTTGACACTTCCTCAATCTCTGAACATGTGATTAGATGCTTCGGCAGGGAGGGCGAGGTATAAATCCAATAAATAAATAAACTGGACTGAATGGAGAAACCCTATGTGCATTATTTAGTGACTGCCTTTTGCTATCTTTTGGAGAGAACATAGCTACGAATGTGTCTCATAGGCAAAAACAAATTTGGGGAAACTGGATTATGAAGCCAAGAATCTTAAACAGTTTTGTATTCAGATTACGGAATTCTTTTTTATGGCACTGACATTGACAATAATGATCTCAGCACAATAGGCCCAGGGTAAAGAAATCTGACTAGTCTGGGCCAACTTGCCTAGTCCTTTGATGTAAGGTGAGAGGAAGAAAACCAACTTCAGCAGAAGTGGCCTCAAAGGGGAAGAAATCCCCCTGAAATGAAAACTTCTCTTCTAGAACTTATTGTGCCCATTGATTTCAATGTGTAGTGTACAGATCCACAGAAACATGAGGACTTGAAGTATGTACATGAAGTATAAGGTATTTTCATGCATTTGTCACATTGACATGACCACTCTAAAGCAGAACCACCACTACTCTAACAGCATTTGGCTTCTGAGGTAAAAGAAATTATTTAGGAGAGGGGCTGTGGTTTAGCAGTAGATCACATCCTTTGCATACAGAAGTGCAAGATTTAATCCCCAACAGCTCTGCAGCCAATGTTTGGGAACAGCTTTCTCTGACTGAGAACCAAGTACATCTAGACAACGCCAAACTAGTCTGACATGGTAGAAGGGCAGCTTCATTTCTCCAAATTTATGGTCTCAATGCAAAAAAAAAAATGGTACGTAAGAACCTTGGAATCCATTATTATTTAAAAAAAACTATCAGACATTACTGGTTACTTCAGAACCTGAGAAGACAGTTCATTTAGATAGGCTAAGCTCCTATGCACCGTTTCCTGTGCTTTTAAGATACGTGAAGGGAATTAGGCAAAAGAATGCTTGAAGTCAAATACAGTGCTGACAACAGACCTAAATTGTGCATGTTAGTATTTACATCAGACTATTTGCACCTTACCAAGATGAACTTTATTTGCTACTTTCTGCCCATTTCCTAAAATCTTTTTTGATATAGGAAAATGCCTAAGGACACAGTTTTGTTTTGTTTTTTCACCACAGACAATTTAAGCCCAATGTCCAAAGCAGTCCAGTCTCTTAACATACTTGGACTATCAATACAAATGAATAATCAAGTTGCAGGAAAAGATGTTCTACAATATTTTAAACTAGTAGCAAATCCCGTTGTAAAATCAATACAACGAACTCTAGCAAGATGTGACATGTCAGGCTGCACACTGTCCCCCCCCCCCCCGGAAGTCATTTTCTCCCACCATCCCCAGACCCCGGTATGACCACAATGATCTCTTCGCGCTTGTCCATCCCTCTCAAAGTTCCCTCCCTGAAATCTCCTGGAATACCCCCCCTAGAGTTGTCAAGTCTATCTCTTCCCCAGGCAAGCAGCAAGGTAGCACATGTGTATCCCCCTGAGTGTGCAGGTCTAACCCCCCCCCCCAGGCCTTACAGCTTGGCTACGGGGGATGACAGAAAGAAGGATCCAGGGGTTGGGGGGTGGGCCAGCAGCCTCACCAACTGTGGTCACCATTGCCCAAGGCCTACCCAACATGGCCCCAGAAGCTCAGGCTGCAATGCCCAATAATAGGCCAGCGAGACTGCCCCACAGTCAGAGGACGCAAGCCCCAAGGAGCAAGCCGCCAGTGCTGGTGCCAGAATCCAGCATCCAATGCAGTCCTGCCTCGCCACCGCTGTGGCCCGGACTTGGGCCCTGCTGCCACCTTCGGATGCCAGCACAGCTGCCGACCCCGTCGCAAGTTCCCGCAACCGCTGAGACTGCTTCAGGCCATCGAAATCGAATTGTCGTCACCTGAATCAGGCTACTGCCACCGTGTAAGTGGAGCTGCCACATTCTAAAGCAGGTCACCGCTACTTGACTCGGACTGCCACCACCTGTGCCCAACTCAGGCCACCGATCTTCAGTCAGGTAGGCCCCAGCTGTGTTGTTGTGCTCTGAGCTCCTATTGACAGGGTCGGAGTCTGCGTTCCCTCTCCTGAGGCGAAGTTCTGCTCTGATGGTAATTTTGGCAGGTGCTGCCTTGGTGGGTGGGACTCTGGGAACACAACCAATGGACTGGGTCACCTTTGGGGTGACAGCTCAGGGACCCAACTGATTTGGGAGCGCATTGAACATTGCCACTCGAAAACAGAATTATATATAAGGAGAGATGGCTAGAAAGAAGTCTTTGACACATAAAATGTGTGATGTTTATCTTTTAACAGTAAATCACACCCCACACAAATGTCTGACTACAAAACGCCTAGGTTTGTAGGTATTCCCAGTGGTCCAAATCCAGTATTTAATGTTCACAAACACTACTCTGAGTGATCCAAATCCAGCATTTAGTGTACACCAACAGTTAACTGTATGTTTACCGCATGTGACATATTTTAGTTAGATACAGTAACAAAGAAAGGTTTATTTGTATTCCCCCCTTCCTGGTTTCCAATTGGCAAAGGTGTCAGACAAGAATGTATTCTTTTTACCTCCCTATCTCTTCAATCTATATAAAGAACATATCATAAACCGGATTACATTTAGATAAAGTGAGTAAAAATTGGTGGAAGGGACATTAACAATTTGAGATATGCAGATGACACTACATTACTGACAGAAAATAGTGAAGACCAATGTTCCCTCTAAGCTGAGTTAGTGTGAGCTAGCTCACAGTTCTTTAGTCTCTGGCTCACACATCAGGAAGGATGGCTCCAGGGCAAACTAATTTATGTAGTAGCCAAATTGCACGCTCACAGCTTTAATGCCAGTAGCTCACAAAGTAGAATTTTTTCTCACAAGACTCCACAGTTTAGAGGGAACATTGGTGAAGACTTGAAGGGACTACTGATGGAAGGTTAAACCCCAAAGTGCTAAAGCAGGATTACAGCTGAACATCAAGATGGCAGAAGTAATGACTACTGAAGAATTATGCAACTTTTAGGATGATGATGAAGAAACTGAAATAGTTAAAGGGTTTTCTGTTCCTTGGCTCTACCATCAACCAAAAGGAAGACTGCAACCAAGAAGAAGACTGAGACTGGGAAGGGCAGCCATGAAGGAGCTAGGAAAGATTAAAGGTAAGGATGTGTTGCTGGTGATTAAGGTCAAGTTAATTCATGGTACAGTATTCTTCATTACTAGGTATGGGCGTGAACATTGGACAATGAAGAAAAGTGACAGGAAAATAGCTGATTCATTTGAAATGTGGTTGTGGAGGGTCTTCAATCTGCTGCTGGCCAACATCGCCACATGATCTCCCTGTCACTATGACGTCACCCGGAAATGACATCATTGTGTTGCTGGTGTTGGGGGTGCCACTCTAGTTTTCTGGACAAGCTCTATGGTTTTGAGGGGCACCCCGAATGTCGGCAACACGATGACATCACTTCTGAGTGACATCATTGTGGTGCACGCAGCAGATGATTCCGGCAAGAACGCTGAAGCCCCCCGCTGGCAGCCAGTAAGGACCTGGCAACCCTACTGTGGAGGAGAGTTTCACAGATACCTTGGACTGCCAAAACGATGAATAAGTGGGTTCTAGGTCAAATCAAGCCTGAACACAAAAGCTAAAATGACTAAACTGAGGCTATCGTAGTTCAGTCACATTATGAGAAGACAAGAGTCATTGGAAAAAACAATAATACTAGGAAAGGTGAAGGCAGCAGGAAAAGAGGAAGACCCAACATAAGTTTGATTGACTCTATAAAGGAAGCCACAGCCCTCAGTTTGCAAGACCTGCCCAAAGCTGTTAACGATAGGATGTTTGGGAGGTCATTAATTCATAGGGTCACCATAAATCAGAAGTGACTTGAGGGTGCTTAACACATATTTTCTTTTTCTTGAACCCAAGATAGCTATATAGTCTTCCCATTAAAGATTATGATAGAATCCTACATGTCCCCCCACAAATATTATGATAGAATCCTACATGTATGCCCATTTCATTCATTCATTCATATAAAGAAAATTCTCTGTATCCTCCCCCCTTTCAGTTTCCCATGTCATTACCAAGAATTCATATATACTGCTATCCTCATAATAGTTAACACCACTAAGATATATCACGTGTTAACTTATGTAAATGACAAAAATATAAACAAGCAAAATACAGTAACTCAGTACTGTGGTGAAGGAATAACACTGTTTATGCAATCAAATATTAATGACATTATACCACCTTTAGTATTGAATCTGGGAGAATCACCACCACAAATTGTGCCTCAGAAAATCACATGAGGGCATTGCAATCACAGTCCAATTTCCATTCACAATCCCACCCCATTTAATGCCAATATAGTCCTTTGTACACATATGGCTGCTACTTCCCACAAAACGTTTGGAAAAAGAGATTACAAATTTATTTGTATAAAAGATATGAATCATCTTGCTAAACTTCTTTATGATTCCACAAATCACTAATTCCAAAAAAGGATACAAGAAAATACTGTATGCCTTAATTAGAAGGGGTCCTTTGGAAGAGCTGTGGAATGGAGCTAAAATGAAGCCAACTTCTATATTGTACTCATAGACCCTCTGTATTCTCCAGGCAGCAGTTCAGGGAGCAAATATGCATATTGTTGCACAATCTGACCACCCATGAACTCGTGGGCACTCAATGAAATTGCTAAGCAGTAGGGTTAGAACAGATAAAAGGAAGTACTTGTTCACCCAAAGAGTGATTAACACTTGGAATTCACTGCCACAGGAGGTGGTGGCGGCTACAAGCATGGACGGCTTCAAAAGGGAATTAGATAAGCATATGGAGCAGAGGTCCATCAGTGGCTATTAGCCACAAGGTATACATAGAGGCTCTGGGGCAAGTGATGCTCTGTCTTCTTGGTGCTTGGGGGGGTCAACAGTGGGAGGGCTTCTAATGTCCTGGCCCCTCTGATGGACCTCCTGATGGCACCTCGTATTTTTGGCCACTGTGTGACAGAGTGTTGGACTGGATAGGCCATTGGCCTGACCCAACAGTGGCTTCTCTTATGTTCTTACGTCCAAGTTCAAGACAATGGAGCATTTCTAAAATGATCCTGAGAGGAAAACCATTTCAGGATAAATTTCCGGTTACGGTGGGATGGCACGAAAAGAAAGCAGGATTTCTGTCCATGAAGCATGACTATCTGTGGAAACATTGCTGGATCTGAGACAACACCTGGCCAAGAAAGAGTTCACAGTTATGGGGCACATATGCTAAACCAAGGCCAAGACATCACCTTAAGCTCCCAAAGGGAAAACTATGAAACTTCTGTCGCTGATATACGCATACGTTTTGAAAATAAAACTAAGTGTTTGGTACTATCTACCTTTTTATTTAATTTTGTGTATTTTTCCACATTAGTTAAAACCTTGACAAATGAATGGAAAACAGATAAAAGACACCGATCAGTCATCCTCCCTTAGAGAGATACCAAAGGCTTATTAACTCACCAGGTAACAAAGTGAAACACTGTAGTGCACCTTGTTAGCAAATGAGAGAAGATAAAGCTCTGGGAACAGTTTAAGTACAATTATGAAGATAGCTTTAGGTTGAAATATATAGAAAGGCCACTGTCTTCTTCCATGTTTAAAATGTACACAAATATTTAGGTTTTCCTCATCCTGACAATTGGTTCAATGTTTACACTCTCCAATTAAGAAGAATATTAATGATTTTGTTTGTTAGAGGCTTACCTGTACAAACTGATGCAGGTCTGCTAATTAGCATCAGACCTGCTGAGTTCAGTTCTGCTTTGTAGCTATACGTCACAGCTAGCACACCTTGCTGAGAGCCAATAAAAACCATTTCCACTCAGTGTACAGCCAAGCGATTTCCGAAGCAAATGGTGCATTCAGAATTATTACATTCTAAAGTGGCAGAGCTTCTCTAGCCTTTTAACACACAACCCATAGATCAAAGCACGGTAGTCATCTGTCTGAAGAAGGAAGATTTAAAGGCTTTAGAACAAATCCAAACCAAACTGACCAGCCAAAATTGTTTCCATTTATGAAAATTCAGTAATCAGTAAAGCTAACAGCTTAAGTTACAGAAAACTCACTTGTGTCACAAACAGCATGTGCACAAAATCATGTTTGCTGTGGGTAGATTAATGTTACACTGGTGTTTAAGGGATGCATGGCTGTTATTTACAATTTACACATTTGCTGTGAGCCATCCCAGTGTAACACAACTGCATTCACAAAAAAATGATGAATATGAAGAGGAGCATGATTCAGAGATGCAGCACATGCTTTACAGGAAGAAGGTTTCCATTTCAACCATGGCATACTCAGTTAAAGGACCTCAAGATAGCAGGTCTTGGTGAGCCCTGCCAGTCAGAACAGAAAATACTGAGCTACGCAGACCAGTTGTCTGACTGGTTATAAAGCAGTTTCATGTGTTTTGATACACATTCATGTGCTGAGTGTCTCTAAGAACAGCTCTGCATTTTAAGCAGCAGTTACAATTAATGCCAGTGCCACAGCACAGAGACATGTAAAACATGGGAACATACCCTCATTTGTCTGTCGGTGTACATGCATATGGAAATACTGATAATATGATAATGAACATAAATATGTTTAAGATTGTAATCTATTATTCCAAATAAGAAATAAAATAAAGAGGATGTACATCCCTTCTGGGGAATTGGTGAGAATATAGATGTAAAAACTGAATGAGGTTAGCATATGTAGTGAGATAAGAAACCAATATCCCTGTTAAGTCCTGGAGATTCCATTGCTCTGAGTGTTGTGATAACTTGCAACTCAGCAATTTCCCTATGTAGAGAACTGAAGGGCACTGTTGGCATTTAATAGCATATACAGTGTTAGAAGATGAGCAACTGAATAAGCTTGAGATGGTGTAGTTGATGTTGTTGATGTTGTTAGGTCCAGTGATTGTGTTGTCTGGGTGTTTGCGGCAGCAAAGTTGGCATCTGGGTTTATTGCAAGCTGTGGAACCAGTGTCCAAGTTCAAATCAGATGTTGTATTATTGTGGGTGAGGAGGAGTTTGAGATAGGGGGGCTGTCTGTATGCAGGAAAAGGTCTCCCCCTCACTAGAACTTGTGAAAGAGAACTGTCAACCAGTAGAGTTTGTAAGTCTCTGATGATGTGTTGAACTGTTTTAAGTTGAGAGCTGTATGTGATCAATAGTGGTGTTCTGTAATTGTCTCTTTTGGGCCTGTTTTGCAATAGGTTCTCTCTAGGTACCATTCTGGCTTTGTCAATCTGTTTCTTGACTTCATCAAGCGGATACTTTAGTTCCGAAAAGGTTTGTTGTACATTCCGAAGATGAGAATTTGTAGGATTGGAGCTGTAGCTGGATTGAATTCAATGACTTTCACCCCACCATCAACCTGACAACAACCCAATCTATGCAAACTATGCAACAAATACATTTCCTGGACACTACTGCAAAAATACACAAGATGCATACACACCAACCTATACCGGAAACCTACTCACTGACAAACATACCTACATGCCTCCAGCTACCATCCTAAATATACCAAACAATCCACTGTATACAGCCAGGCTCTACCCTCTATGCTACGGCCATATCTGTTCCTATCCTACAGACAGAGATTCTCACCTGAGGGATCTACAACAAACCTTTTGGAACTGACTGTTAATTTTAAAGATGCCACTGGACTCAAACTATGTTCTGCTCCTTCAGAGCAACCCATCTGTATCTGGTAGTACTCATGTATGCCATAACCAAAGCAATTCCAATTTCATTGTTTTTGAAGGTATATAAGAAAACTAAGAAAACTAAAATCAGTACTAGAAAGAACATACAACATATACAAACAACATATATGCATGGCAGCAGAGCTCATCCCTTGCAATGCAAATTAGGCATTCATATTCATCACACTGCAGGAAAACGCAACCCTATATATACATTATTCCCAATTATTCGAAAATCTAATTATTCTCCTTCTAGGCAGCACAAGTAAATGGGCTTAATGCTAAAGAAAATGATACACGCTTGAAAACAGTACCTATTTTAAAAGGAGGAAAAGTTTATGTTTTAACAATCTATTCTGACACAATTTTAGGCATTCCAACCTTACCACCCATCCCCACAATTGGTTGTACTGAAAAACACAATGAAACCACAAACAATCTACATGAGTTGGCCTTGGAAGAGCAAATCCATGGCATTCATGATCAATTAATGGAAACCACATGTGCTGCAGGTTCACTGAATTGCACCGTTGTGGGTATAATCCAATGCCTTGGAGATACTATATTTTAGAAGGTGCTAAGAACTTACAAACACCCTGGCTGCATTCAGATATGCTGACAAACTTTGGTTTGTTCAAACCATGGTCACTGTAACAAACTTTGGCTTACTAGACACCAGTAACAAATCCAGGTTTATGCATATACTTTGTGTTATTTTTTTTCTTATCTCCTCTCTGCTTCTCAGTAGGGAGATCTTCTTAGTGCTGCTTTTTTCTATGGCCAAGGGTCACGCTGCTAAACAAATTGCTTATCAAGAATGACATCCCAGTAAACCACAATACAACTTGTAGTTAACAAGCCAGCTACAAATCCTATTTTGAAATTCCAGTACGATGCCAGGCAGACAAAACCTGGTTTGTTGGACTATCTATATTTAGACATCACAGCTAAATGGAGCTAAACATGGTTTACCATGATGTCTGAATGCAGCCCATCAGTATTCCAGTTTATCAATGGGAGAAGAAAATGTTTGTATCAGTGGGCATTCTTTCAGGAGAACACCTGAACTGATATGACTAGAGATGTGAAGGCCCGGGAAAAAAACCGGGAAAATTCAGGAAAAAAAACGGGTTTTTCCATTTTTTTTCCCCTGAAGCCTTTTTGTTTTTTCCCGAAAAATTGAAAAAATTGAAAAAAGAAAAGAAAAGAAAAAAATTGATTATGGAACGTTTTATTTTAACGTGATAAATAAAATATTTTAAGACAAGGTGTTCAAATATTTTCCAAATCATTTCTAAAATATATATATGGTATCAGATTGATCTAATTTCTGTGCACTGAGGACAAGCAAGTCCTAGGTTACAAACTGAACTCTCCAATGTAAGAACAAGATGCATTTCTTCCTTTAGGAGGCGCGATTCTCGGAAGAAAATAAAAAAAGTTTCAGTTTTGTTTTTGCATGTGGGTGGGTATTCTGTTTGTAATAATTGTTTGGATACACTATATTTTTAATATGCTAGTTGTGATAATTTCATGCCAAGTAAAAATGTCCATAGTCATATTTTATGTTCCTAAAGTAACAGAATGACTTTCAATCTAGAAAAGACAAAGAAATGCTAATGTAGCATTTTTTTCAATTTTTCCAAAAATTTCCGTTTTTTCCGAGCTTCAAAATTTCCGGAAATTTTACATTTCTAGATATGACAGTATTTACTAGTAATGTTTCTCTCATTTTTAAAAAAGGTGTTTCACTGGCTTGTTTATTTACCATTTACTGATTACTATTAAAAAGGTACATCATGTTGAATATAACTTTGTTTCAATAATAATGTTACTATTACCCTACCTTCTCATCAAACAAAGTAAGTGGTCATTCTGTCACATTGTCCCCTCCAATGTGGAGTGTTCCATATGTGGCAGCTCCCGACAGTCAACCCTCTGTCCCTGGTACTAGAGTTTCCTCATATGTTGCTCCCAGAGAAGGTCTATGAGCACCCACAGTGTACATCACCCCAAAATTAACTCTTTGGCTGGACCAGCCACATGTAGAGTGAGTAATCTTAACCTGGGATAACCTTGGATTATCACACTGATTTTTCAACCCACTTTTTATATGCTGACATTTGATGGAAAACCTACAAGCAAGGTCCCTCCCCTTCTCTTAACACCATGAGATGCTGCAGTCTTTATATTTTCCCTTCTAACCTATTTTATTTTAAAGCTTCCCAGTTTTTGTTCTGACTACTCACTGCTTGTATCTTGATTAAATCTTTCCTACTGTTTAGAATGGAGAGAAAATTCAAGCAGTGTAATTCCAGTAGGATCTCCAGCTTGCCTTCAAATGAAAAGCAGTATATTGCCAGTCACAGATTACTACGACACACATACTCTTTTTGTAATTCTACTTGCACATGCAACTTCATTTGCAAGCCAAAACATTTGGATAACCAGCGAATAAAAAACAACAAGAACACCATTTAAGCATTACACAAATGTTTCAGAATTTCCATAGATTACTGAGATACATAAGAGCATAAAAATAGCCATTCTTTCTGACAAAGAGGTTTCTTAGAAACATGGAAGCCTGAACACACACATCAAGTTCCCACACCCATGGGACCTGCACTTTAAACGGTTCCCAACTTCAGCCGTGCTTGTGGACTTACAGTCCAGAGTGGCAGTGATTCCCAGTGGCAGCAATTTGTCTGCATTACATACAAAGCGAAGAGGCTGACCTATGTTGCCTAGCTGAAGAATATGTACATACATGCACACACAAAATCAAATCCCCGTTATCAAAACACACAATAGCACTCTTGCTATACTGCCAGCAGTTCTCTGCAATACAAGCTTTCTGTGGCCAGGCAGATGAAAAATAGACAAAAACCTGGCTCTGAATTAAACAAATTGATTCCCTGCTTTAGTCATTCAAGCAAAATAATTTATTGAAGCCAAAGCAGTAAGCAGACTCAAGGCTAGGATGTCATACAAGCCATATATTAACACAGCCAGTGTGAAATCTCCTCCTCCCCTCCAAGCTCTATGCTACTTTCTTAAATAGCTCACTATAAAGCCCCAACCTAATTAAAAACAGCTTCCTCTGCAACAGCGGCCTTGATTTCACTTATTTACACATTAACTGCAGCCTCCGTTTGGCCAATCCAGTCTATTCCCTGTACTACGCGGGGCCTTTTATCTGCCCTGGACAGCATTTTCTCCAGCAGATGAAGTAGATGCCGATTGATTTGCTGTCGAGCATGGTAAATTAATAGCAACAAATTGCTGAGGGCCCCATCTCACTGCACCACCATGCTTCGGCAGTTTTGCTTTATTTGCTCCATGATGGGCAGCAGTCAGGCCTCTTCAAGTCAATTTCTTCTTAACAACCTGCAATACTTTTGAATGGTGAAAATAGAGCTGTTCCTTGTAAGTCAGAAATCAATATCCTATTGCCCTTAGAAAATGCTAAACAAGCAGTATTGGCAATCCACTTGGTACCAGAGGGTATCAGATATAATGCAAATCCATACTGCTTCCCTCCTTGTAGTTATTACAGTTTGCTAAAAGGTTCCTAATGCCATTTATCATCATTTACCATCAACTGCTGCAGCTACGATTATGATATGCTATCAGCTGGCCAGAGCCCTTTCATTTCTACTCAATTAATATTTTAGCAGCACTCAAATGGTTGTTGCCTAAGACTTGTAATAAAATTTACATGGATTGAAGGGAAATGACGGGGGGGGGGGAGAATGATGTGCTGATTTTTTAAAAAATCATGTCATTCATTTTCAACGACTAGCCTCAATGTCTGAACTTCCCAAAATATACACTGGAAAAGGAAAGCAGTTTCTTTGAAATTCTTCCAATTACAAGGCTTTAACAGGAAAACAAAGCCCTACTGTGCTCTCAAGCCATTAAAAAAAGATATTTCCCTCCTATCTAACTTCCTACTGGTCTTATTCACAAGACTCTGTTCTCTGCAACCAAGTGCCGATTCTTCTTGGGCAAGGAGAGCACAATTATCGAATGAATAGTGCTGAAATTTCTATTTGACTATTATGCTATATAATAAAGCAATTCAAAAAACAAAACTTAGAATACTAACAGAAAACAGAATTGATCACACTCACATGATCTTGACTATAGATATGAATACTATTCATCTTTCAGGACATATTCAGGACACTGTTATACCCCAATCAAGAACATGCAAGCATGGCCCGCCAAGTTCAAAAAATTTACACCCTAGCAAATACAAATCAGAATTACAGCCTAATTAATAACTTCACATACAAGACAGCATGGAAGAATGTTTTCTTCTGTATCCCAAATTAAAATCAATCAGCTTTTCATTTGACATCTTCCCCAACAGATCCATCATACTCAATTGGTCTTCACAGAAATTGCCAAAAGCGTCAAAGTTTAGGTATTAATGCCTCACACCAAGATTGTTTAGAAAGAATACACCAAAATAATTCAGAGAACTAATTCTATCAGTCTAATGCTATTTACTCAGTTACCAAAATCTAAATTAATTATGTTCTCAAACATAATTGTTAAAAATTGGCAACATTATGCAGGCTTAATTAAGATTAAATCCAATTTACTAAATGTACTTTAATTGGTACTAATTACATTAGCTTTCCTTTCAGAATGACAAATTCCCCATAGGTTTCACTTTAATAGTCTTCTATCAAAATCAACACAGGATGACTAATGATCAGCCTTGTGAACGGGGGAGGGGAAACAGAAAAACCACACCACATCCTCTTCACCCTCCATGGACTTGACCCCACCCTCAAGGCACGCATGCACACACAAACCACTCTGTGCATTTATCCTTTTATCAATTTGCTAAATCACAGAGTCATGACTCCATCACAGCCATCATCTTCTGTTCCAATGAAAAAAAATTCTAAAAATAAATATTCGGTGACTGGGAGCAGCCAAGAAGAACAGACACTTTAACAGAAAAATACACAGAGGTTTCAAATATCAGGGCCACCAATTACTAGGGTACTTCCAAGGACTCTAGGGAGCCCTACATTTGAACCCTCTGAGATACAATCTAATAAGCGAATAAGCCTAACCTGATCTTGCGAACTAGGCCCAATTATGCCGCAGGGCAACTTTGCTGCATTATTGCCTGCTTTCCATTACAAGGGCATCCAGCAACTACATCTGGAAAAGAAGCTAAGAGAAACCAAGGCTGTCTGCCTAGGAAAACAAATAAAGACAGATAGGTCTCTTGTGCTCAGGAGGGGGGGCAGAGGGGGCAGGGAGAAAATAAATATAATAAGTAGGTGGTTCGCAGAGCTGTCTGTATTCTATAATGTGATAAACTGCCCTCAGGATTTTTAGGTGATTCAATATAAGAACAAAACCCACAAATAATCCAAAAAGGTGGATCGCTCAGACTCACTAGGTAGAACTGCGGGGTGGGGGACAAAGAGAAAGACTGAAGGATTAAAGGTGGAGGGTCTGAAGGCTTCCCCCCCGCCCCTTAGAAGTATATGTGCACACTTCAGTATTTCCATAATGTCAGATGGGGAACATTCTGAACAGGATGTTGCAGTCTCTGAGCTGGAAGAGAGAAAGGCTATGATGCTCATTACCAAGCCCACATATTACACATAGGAGAAAGATGAGAAGATGAGATTTTGGGAATGATGTGCTACAAACATGTTTCTCTGTTGTATTTCATTAGAGTCACTGCAAGCAATAAAATACGAAGAAAAATTTTATACCTGTGCAGTGTTTACATTGCAAGCCCCCTCCAAAAAAATGATAGTAATGGGGAAAGCTGCATTCTAACTAAACTCAATGTTTCAAAACCTGCACATTTATAACTTAAAGATAACAGTTCCTCAGAAAGGTCCTCTATTTCTTGTTGTTCCCAAAGTGAAAGATTTGAAATAAAAATTAGGGGGGGGGGTATTTATTTTTTTATTTTTATATATTTATTTTTAATTGTCTTCACACCTAGGCTTCTTCTCCCTCTAAAAAGAACCCTGCCAGGTATGCATATTTATTTGTATTTACAGAAGAGTCATGAAACAATTATGTGATAGTCTCCTGTAGGTATTTATAGCTATGTAGTAAATGAATTCATTACAATTTCTGGTTAAAAATATCATTTATATATATATGCTATGATAACACTATATAATAAACTCTAATAATTAAACCACTCAGCTATTACTAATTCAGCAGTTTCTTTCTGACTTTAAAAGTCTTGCTAGGAAAGGATATAATTCCAAACCCTCCCCCCACACATACACATTTGTTTTCAATTCGTTTTAGCACTCACTTGTCAAATTATGCCCTGTGAATACTTATCACTATTAAAATGTCAAGGATACAGCCATTCATATCCCATTAGGATATGAATTTTAGGGCAGAAACTTTAGGAAACGCACTGGTATCACACCCACTACAGTATGTTTCCAATTGTGACTAGTGTCTTGAAGTACAGACAGACGAACAAGCAAGACGACTATGAAATCAAAATCAAGACCCAGAAGTCAAACATTCTCAAGTGTAAACCTCAACTCTGGTCACCAACAAGCATCCTGCTTTTCCTCAACATACTGAGAAACTTTATCTAATGTGCTTTCTGAAACAAATATTATTCAATGAAAAAGCACAATATCTAACCAGAAAGCAAGTAAAAATTCTGGTTCCCTACTTGGAAAAGTTTACAGCAAATCAACAAGAAAAAAGAATCCAATTCACCACGTCACGCTTTAACCCGCTAATCTTGGCCTAATTGCTGGAGTCTACAGCACAGGGCTAAACCTCAGTAGGAGCTCATTTTCTGTGGAGAATGTTTGGAACTAAAGGTACACGATTTCTTGATGAGACCCAACTAAATATCCTCAGGGGTCCACTACATCATTTTGCACCAATTTTCTTTTGTCAATCTACATACCCAAGTATGGTCTCCTGGTTTCAGAACATACGACTAAAGGAAGACAACAGTCCCAAATTCATATTCTAACCTCCGGACCATTTCTTTATATTTGCCTTGCTCTGTAAAGTAGCAGTTTACAAGGAACAGATTTAACCCCCAAGCCTAATGTTGTGATCAATCCGCAACAGGATTATTTGGAAGCCGAAATAATTAATGTATCTGTTACAGGATCCCATTGTTTCTCTCAATCGAGGGCAGGCTCACATAAAAATCAGGAACAACTACACCAGTTTACACAAGCCCACACAACATAAAGATCAGATTTAAGCCCCCCTCCCCCAAAAACAATTTCACCTATTTTACTGCAATGTGAAAGTGCTAAATGGAGTAGATAAGAGGAAAATTAATTTTAATATTATAAATAAAGAAAACGTTCTTTGCCTACCTGTTTATGCATCTCTATATTCAACCCATAGGACATTTCATAATACTAAGAAAAAAGGAAAATGGATTTATTTCACACAAACGCATATAATTAAACATACAGTATATAGCACTGCACAAACACACACATGCGTACTAAAAAAAAATTACAGTTATTACAGAACAGATGAGTGCAAGTGTAACAGATTTTTGTTTCATCTACAGCACCAAATGAAAATTCTAAAAATGTCAGAAGTGCAAGAAAGCAGAGTGTCATAAATCAGCAATGAAAATAAACTTTCAAAAATTTTAAATTAAAGACAAAATGACTTCAGTTAAATGTATTGTTTTGAGAGAAATAAAACTGCGTAGCAATTCAGATTCAAAGCAAATATACCACTTTTTAAAAAAACCTCCAGTTTTCCTGTATTGCAGCATAGCACAATTTTGCAAGTTAGCATCATCTGTGTTAGGCACATTACATATGTGAAGGCCAGAATATAAGCTTTGATGGATAGTTTGCGCTTTGGCTAGAAGGCAGCATATCTCAAGGTTATTGTTCTCCTTACAACTGAGTCACTCCATCACATAAAGAAAGCAATTATTTCCTCACATCAGCACAGAGGAGCAGACAGAAAAAAGCTCTTTGGGTGTCATCATAATCCATCAGAAAATTAGATATTTAAAGACTTCATCGTATGCCGATTGCTGCCAAAGCCAGATCAGAGATAAGGGGGGAAATCCTTCCTATGACTCTGGTCACCAATATCCTCAATTAAACATGGAAGCCTTTAACTGGCAGCTCATCAACAATATAAGCAACAGGTTTGAGAAGTAAGATCCACGCTGGAAGTGTTGACTCCTTCTCTCCTTCTTAAAATGTAAATTTATTTCTTGAAAATTTAGATACATTCCACAAGCTGAGGAGGTGCAGGAGGAAGAAAGGTATGAAAACCTACAAGCCAATACATAAACCTAGATATGCCTTAGAGAGGCTAACAATTTTTCATCAATACATCAAAAGGGGTGGGGGGGTGAGGAATTCTACAGGCTGTGAACTAGCGAGGAACAATCTGCCAGGACCTCCTGCCATACACATAGGGCGCTGCGCTAACATCTATTCATTTCAACAAAGGCTTGGGTATGAGCAGCTCCTGGTGGATTGTGCCATGAAAGGGGGGGGGGGAGTCAGAATTTGCAAGCAGGTGAAAAGCTCTTATATCCAAGGCTTCATAATGCAACCTCCATAATAGTAGTCTCTCTTTCACAAACTAGCTAGCCAGCACCAACAATCTGAACATTTTTTCTTATTTTTGTTAGCCACACTCATCAAATACACATTTTGAATTGGTGATGCTGCTTTCTTACCATGACATAATGCCGCTGCATCTCTGTCTTTTCACTGGCCAGTTTTTCACACTCCAGCTTTAAACTGTTCAAAGGGGGGGGGAAGAGCCAAACATCCATGAGTACATAGAATCCACCTTTTATTACACAAACCGCAACATATCAGTACAAAGTAATCCAAGTTGTTGGAGGATCTCCATATCTCCTTTTTAAAAATCATTAAGATTTGCTATATCAGTGCAGGGCAAATGCATCTCATTTGGACAAGAGAGAGTTTTTTTAAAAAGGGGAAACAGCTAATAGAAAATGGTTGTTCAGAGGCTTGACTATTTCCAAGCACAAAATCACCTGCTGTTGTCTAATTCTTTTTTTCAAAAAGCCACTATTAAGTTGGTTTTACATGGGTCATCTTACTCGCACTTCAACTAACAATATAACTTGGAGCAACCACTCAAAGGCAGAAAGGGTTGAAAGGTTGCAGGTTTTCAAAGAAAGTAGCACAACAGCATCTACAAGAGACATCTTATGAGCAATAATGCTCCCTCTGCCCTCTTTTTTCCCACCCCCTTTTAAAAGCCAAACCAACAATCTTGAAAGAGGTTGTTTTCCAAGGGGAGGGAAAGTACTTCTACCCTAAGAACAATGAGCAAACACTCCAAAGTATAATCCTATTTATCCACACCTGAAATTGTAATGCAAGATCTGAAGGGGGGGGGGGCAAAACAGATGCAGTCCCTAAACTGCACCAACAGAATAGGAATCCAAGGCAATCCAGTCTTCGCACCCCAAAACTTGAATAGGGAAAAATCCTTGCCCAGAGAGTCCCTGAACCTCTAGTTTCTTAAGGCTTCTTTTATTCCTGATTCATTCTCCCTGTGCAAGCTCTTTTATTTGTGTTTTGATCGCCAAGCTGCCCTGACTAAGCTGCTAAAGAACAATTTCCTCCACCTGGACTAATTCAGAAAGAGTGCTGCCCCTCCCCTTTTGGAGTAGCTCTAAAGTAGTTTTGAACATATGCAATGAGATGTTTAAAAGCACACTCACAATATTTGGAAACCTCCTTCAGTCAAGTGGTTCCAGCTCCAGCTTGGGGCAAAGAGGAGGGACTACATCCTGGGAGTGGATGTTTCTGTGTTGTTTGCTTTATTGCTTTCTTTTCATCTTGGTATGATCCCCCCCCCCCCAGAAAAGAACACATCTATGCCTGGGGGGGAGGGGATAACAAAAGATAAGCAACCACGAGGATCAGGGAAAGTAAACAGCATTACCTGTGGTACTGAGCCTGTAAAAACTGAAACTCCTCCTTAATCCGATCACAGGATTCAGAAATGGTGAATTTGAAGGGTTGAGCAGGCTGATGCGGTGCCTAGAAGCGGTCAGCAGAATGAAATGTTTTAATTACTCCCCATCCCTGCCAGCTCATTGGTGCACACAACACAAGCAAACATTTCTGGCGAGGTCATCCATGTATCATTAATGAAAGGAGCTATTAAAACTCACTTTGTGTGTTCCCGTGCGCACTCTCTCACACAGGCGTATGCGCACACACACCAAGTGTTGTTTTCTCTCTCTCTCTCAGTCTTGGGAGTCCCTTTCCTGCCTTACAACATAAGCACAAAGTCTGGTCTTCTCCGCACCTCTAAGCCGCTAATTGAGGGAGAAAACAAATCTACTTCAACCCAGCCGGCCAACCGCAGTAACCGAGGCTTAGGGAAGGGAGAAGAAATCCCCGCTCCCCTCACGAATCGGGGGCTGAGCAGCGAGCACTCTCGGAGAGAAAAAGGATAAGATCAAGAACCCTCGACCCCACTGCCTGGCGGTGTAATTTCCCTTTTGAATCTTTCAAAGGTTAGCGAGACGGGAAGTCCTACGAAGGGACTCCTCCGATCGCAAAGCCTGGAAAGCCAAAGACAACAATAAGAAAATGGCTACAACTCAATTGTTTCATCCAACTCTCCCTCCCGCCTCCTCTTCTCCCCCCTCCCTTTCCCCTCATTTGCCTTCTCAAAGCGCGTTGTCCGTTTTATGCTCCCCCCCCCCCCTTTTTTTTTTTTTTTAAAAAGTTTTTTTGGGGGAAAAGGGGGGGGGGGGGGGGGGGCGCCGTCAAGCTCTAGCCCACATACAAGTCTCTCTCTCACACACACAAACACACACACCCTCCCCGCACGCGCTGCCCTTTACCCCAGCTCGCCGCTACTCACCGGGTGTCTGGTTTGAGGGTACATCTTGCTCAGATCGCGAATCATCCAAACCGATTTAGTGGGTGCTCTGGGCCAGGAGGAAAACTCGGCTCATTGATTTCAACGGCAACAATGCAAAGGAGGAGGGGGGGGAGGACGGGGCTGCCCGCCGCTCGTGCTTCGAGGAGCGTCTCCGGCTCTCCCCGTCTTCTCCCACCCCTGGAGCCGAGCGAGCACACAAGGGGAAGACACGCTCGGCGGCGGCGGCGGCTCTGTCCCCGGCAGGAGGGGACCGCTGCAACATTCCACAAGGGCTGTCACTGACCGACGACCATCGTCGCGGGAGAGACCGCAGCCGATTCCCACCGCTCCGGCGCTCCCACGCCCAGGGCCCGACCAAGCCGAAGGGCCAGCTGGCTCGACGTTCCACGGCCGCTCGGCCTCGTCTCCGAAAGCGCGGCAGGTCCTTGCTCCACCGTCCCAGTGATCGGAAGGACTTCTCGCTCGCGGCGGTCCGAGAAGGGCGCTGCGTTCACCGCAATTGACCCTCCTCCCGCTCCCTCGGATAGCGAGCAAAGGAAAGGAAAACTCCGCTCATACCAAATACGCTCCTCTCCCGTAGAGATGCCTCTCTGGCAGCCGACTCTTCCGTTTGAAAACTTTTATTGATCTTAGTTGTTGGCCCTTCACAACGAGCGAGAGAGAAATCCGTTCCTTTATAGAACTCCCGGGATGAAGAATGCCGTTGTTACTCCCGTCTTCCCCCCGAGTGCTTATTCGCGTCTTCAAAGGTTTAACGCAATAACCTTTTGTTGTGTTTTTTCTTCTTCTTCTTCCCTTCTAAATGGCTCTTGATCCCTCCCCTTAAAAATATCTTTTAGAAAGAAGAAACACGGTCTTGATTGATTGACTTGTTTATTTTGCCTTTTTTCCTCCTCTCATTTTCCTTTCAAACTCTTGCAAATAGCGACACGGAACAATATAACACGAAACCGCAGCAGCACCCGAACCCACCTCTCTAAACAGCTCTAACAACACGTTCTGGCGAGGTGACTCCTTTGACCAAATTTAGCAGCAGCAAATCATTAACATTCTGATACATATTCACAACAATCGGAGGACAAGGCCACGGAGCATCCTGGGATACGTAGTCCTTAATCGGCGGTATTCTCGGTGCCTGTATTGTACAATATAACCAAATAAACTACCACTCCCGTCAGGTTGCGCGAGGCCTCTTTAGCCTCCTGTCTTTTCCCCCCAGCCGCTCCTCCCATGGAGGTTGTCGTCAACGTCCAATCAGCATCGGGCACTCATTAATCGCCGTTCTGTATTAATGCCCATCATTTCGCCGCTGACAAATGGGCTTACGGGTCTGAGGTGGGGGGAGGCTCTGCTCTGATTCCCCCACGTGGGGAGCAGACGTAGCTGCAGCTATCAGCCAATCAGACACCGCTATTTGAAGGGCCCCTCCCCCAACCCGCCCTTCTTTGCTCTGCCTGAGGTGGAGCTTTGAGATTGCTGACGTTCGATTGCGCCGGCGTTCGAACAGGGGAAACATTTGTTCAGCTGTCAATCAAAGTAACGTGGGGTGGTTGCTGCCGCTGCTACTGCTGCTGGCTCTTGTACGCTGGGTGGTGGCACAACAAGGGAGGTGTGTGGAGGGAGCGGGGGAGGAGAGGGGATCCATTGAACTCCCTGGGTCCCACCCCCATCCAGTGCCACTCACCGCCGCTGTATCACCCACACCAGGAGGAATGCGGACTAATTAGGGGCCAATGTCTCCTTAAAGAGACAAGCTCGGCCTTGTGTAACGTGCCGAAACCCCTGTTGAGACAAGAGAGGGAAGATCACGCTGATCCCACTTCTTTCAGTTCACATCAATTTTACGCGCCACTGGAGCTGGCATAATTTTCATGTGAACGGGACTGAATCGCTGCATAGAGCTAGAGAGAGGGACATGAAAGCCCAGGGAAGGGAGTGCAGAGAGGAAGATTGGGATCTTTTCATTTTCTTCCATTTAGGGAGATGTCAGGATTTCCCTCGGTATAAAAGGCTTGCTGTTAATTGGGCACAAAGACGCCTGGCACTGAAAGGGAGAGACGGCAGAAGGAAATGAAGGCTGTTCAAACCAATAATTTAGTCGGATATCATTTACTCAGCGCCAGTGACCTCGGTCCAGAGAGGGGGCGGGCTAGTCGGATGAGGGGGGCTACCTAGACGGCGCAGATTGAGGACTTCACTGGGATGCCAAGGAGATTTTACTCTGAGGTTAATTGGGAAATCGTAGCAGATGCAAATGTTTCGCCCGCTCCGCCAATGTGTAGGCTCCTTATTTCAAAATCGGAGGGGAGGGGTTACAAAGATCGGCTTCACGTTTTGACGCTCAATCTGACAAGCAGAAAGGCGGGGAGGGCCTGGAGAAGGAGGTGTACAAAAGGAAATGACAGAATACCCTTTGGGAACAAAGGAAGACACCTGAAGGCCCATTGGATATAATAGGAGCCAGAAATGCCAAATGACTTGAATGGGCTCCACTGAAATGCATAGGTGGTGGAAATTGCAGTCAAGTTCCAGCCTACTTATGGTGACATTGTAGGAGGTTCAAGAGATGTTTAGAGGTGATTTTCCATTGTCTGCTTCTGCGTAGCATCCTTGAACTTCCTTGGTGGTCTCCCACCCAAATACTAACCAGCGTGGACCCTGCTTGACTTTTGAGATTACCATTGCTACAGGATGGAAAAGTTGCAATGTGAATGTGGAAGGGATTTAGAAAAATCTGTTCTGGGACTGGAATGAAGGTCCCTGGGAATGGCATAAGTGGTCTGGGCAAAGACACCTACCAGAATGGAATGACAGTCCCTGGAACTGGAATCAGTGCCCTGGGACTGGAATGACAGCCCCCAACGTGGAATGATGGTCCCTTAGGAGTGGCATAAGTGTTCTGGAACTGGAATGACAGCTCCTGGAGTGGAATGACAGTCCCTGGGATAAAATACACTACTCTGGGACTGGCATGACAGTCACCAGAATGGAATGACACTCCTTAAGAGTAGAATCAATGCTCTGGGACTGGAACAATCGCCCTAGAGTGGAATGGAAGTAGAACAATTGGGGTTTTACTGGAATGACAGACCACTGAGTGGAATAACAGTCCCAGAGCACTGATACCATTCCCCTGGACCATCATTCTGGGGGCTGTCATTACAGTCCCACATCAGTGTATCTGATCCCAGGGACAGTCATTCCATGGGCTGTTATTCCAGTTGCAGGACACCTACAATCCCAGGGGGCTTTCATTTCAGTTGCAGATCACTTCATCTGGTCCCAGGTGTTATCATTCCACTTTGGGGCTGTCATTCCAGTCCCAGATCACTTTTTCTGGTCCCAAGGTCTGTCATCCCACTGTATCACAGAGCTCTTCTGTTTACTGCTGAACATTTATGGTCCCAGGAACCATCATTCCAGTCCAGGAACTGTTATTCTAGTTCCAGAGCACTGATTCCAGTCCCATGGACCACCATTCCACTCTGGGGGCTGTCATTCGATTCACAGAGCAGAGTATCTTGTCTCAAGGGTCATCATATCCCTCTGAGGACTTTTAGTCCAGTTCCACAGCAGTTCATCTGGTCTCTGAGACCGTCATTCCACTCAGGGAGTTGTCATTCCATTTGCAGAGCAGTATATTTTGTCTCAGTGGTCATCATTCCATTCTGAGGGTTTCATTCCAACTCCAGACAAGTTTATCTGGTCCCAGGAACCATCATTCCACTCTGGAGGCTTTTATTGCAGTCCCAAGTAGTGTATCTTGTTCCAAGGACCATCATTCTATTCAGGAAGCTGGCATTCCTGGATTCCATTATATCCAAAGGGCCTTCGGACATTTCCCATTGTTCTCAATGTGCATTAGGGACAGGAACGAACCAGCTCACAAACTAACGTTCATCACACATTTTGGCCAGTTCGTGGTTTGCAAAGTGATGTTCATGGAAGAGTACCTGGCATGAACATTTCACAAACTTTGGTGCTGTTTGTGACAGTTCGTGAATGGATACATTTTCCGGACTGTCTCCACTCAATAAAACTGTTTACAAAACTCCAAGGGTAGCAGAATTCTCCAACCTTGGAAACACCAATAGGAGCCCTCCAAAGCTTAACAGGCACTGCTGGCTACCAATAACAGAGTTCCCATTCTGCTCTGTGGGATCAGAATGCTATATATACACTCAGCTCAGCAGACTCTTTTTTCTCGGCTATTTGCACTTACAAAGAAAGGCAGGGAACTTCTCAAAAGCAAACTAGCAGAGCACATTCCCTTGTGATTGGGAACTCCTCTCCACCTGCTGGGGTTTTGGTGATAGGTGGACTCAGGGCTCTCAGCCACCCTGTCTCTCTACTCACTCTGAGAGGAGGGGCTTAGCTAGTGGGTTCCTCTGTTATGGGTGGTGGGACATCAAGGCAGGTCACCCTCCAAAAAGTAATTCTCATGGGGATGCCAACAGTGCCATCCAGAAGGGCTACACGGAGGGCCCAGGAAGCAGTCACTCACCTTATTGATGAGATGATTGCTATGGATGGCCAACCCTTCTCCCTTGTGGATGATGTAGCCTTTCACTGGCTGCTGCAACACCTGGCTCCCTGATACTCCATCCCTTCATGGAGTCAATGAGTCTTGCCCACTATGCACTGCTCCACAGTGGTGATGGTCAAGGCTGAGCTCTCCAGAGTTCAATGCAAAACCATGCACTTTACTGCAGACCTCTGGAGCAGCCAACAGCATGGCTACCTCTCCCTCACCGCTTACTGGTGGCAACCAGAGGACCCGTCTGAATGGAATGTCAGGACATGGTCCAAGCCCCCAGAGGGGACAGTCCTGTCACTAGGCTACAAAGTAGTTCTGCTCCATGCTCATGAGATGGATGCAGACGATTTGGCACAAAACATCACTGCCATGATATAGAGTAGCCTGAGGGAGGGAGGGGGTGGTGGCAACATCATCCATGGCTACATGGTCACAGACACCAGCACCAACATGCTGGCAGTTTTGAAGACTGTGTGCCTAAAGGGCACTGTCTGCCTGGTGCACATGCTTCACCGGGTGGTGAAGGATGCTCTGGGGCTGGTGAGCATTGTCAAGACCACCTGGCATGCTTGCACCCTTGAGATGTGGGTCTTGCTGGAGACCTGTCAATGCCTGACCATCCATTTCTCATGCAGCATCAAGTCTGCCCATCGGGTGTGCAAGAGGCAGAGGGAGGGGGATGAGCCTGAACACTTACCCACCCACTGGACTTACCCACCCACTGGAACTCCATCTATGCCAAGATTGTGCATTTGGTGACTCATAGCCGATTGGATTCCTGCTAGAAATGTCTCTCTTGGGATACTATATAACGGACAGTAAAGCATGTAGTGAAGAAGGTCCTCCACCACTGACAGTCCTCTTTTGGAGTATGCGAATAGAGGCCAGCCAAAAGTGCTATTTGCATAGATTGAAATTGTAAGGCTGTAAAGGGAACTCTGAGGTTAAAGTTGGAGATGTTGACTAAGTAGCACAACCTGCGATGGTCCAATTTACAGAATTTATACCAGGGAGCCACTTTGGATTTCAGAATTAGAGCCTGATCGATCAATGCATCAGTGTCATATATCCAATCCCAAATTGTGTGTTCTCAGCTGATGCCCTAAGGAGGTAATCTGGGATGGTATATCTTTGGGTGATGGTATTGATAAAGTTAGAGTAGGGTCTTTATCAAAGTGTGAGTTATCTGATTGATGGCTTATGGAGCTGGAGCTCTGATATATGTTCTTTTTCCAATATTTTATAACCATCAAATGTGCCTGGGCCTTAAGAGAGGAAAGTCCCAATTCAGCCCTCATCAAAGAAGTGGGAGTGCCTCTGAGCAAGGCTAAAATTCGCCTTACAAATTGATTTTGGATTACCTCCAAGTTAGCCAAAATATCCTCCTTCCAACCCCAAACTTCAACTCCATATAAAAGATGAGGGATGACCTTGGTGTTAAATAATTTCACTGCCGGATCAATCAGGCATCCGCCCTTTGTACGGAAAAAAATGTAAAATTGATCCTACCATTCTTAAAGCTGAGGATTTTACTGATACAATGTGGTTTTTCCAATTCAGAGTCTCCATGAAAGTTACTCCAAGATATTTAAATGCTCTGCATTGTTTGATAGGATTGTCGAAAATAGTTCAACAACTAAAATAGTCCAACAGTTCTCTGTTCACTCCTTTTCTCTCAAATACACTCCTTTACCCCTTTTTAAATCTCTCTCACTTCTCTTTGTGACCATTCCCTGGTGCAGAATTCCCACTCAGCAAGAGGCTTGGATCTCTTTTACTTTTTTGTTTTTCTCATGTAACTCTTCATAGGCATGTCCCTCTGAACACGACAATTGCACTGTATTTATGCTTGAGTAACCTTTTCAGCTCCTGTACCCTTATATTCTCCACCAAAATTTTTCTAAACCTTGCCTAGGATATCATAATCCAAAGGTAATCCTAGACCTTCAGAACAAGGTGTTAAGGTAAAGCCATGTGACATCAATGACACAAGCAAATGTGCATGTTGCATAAGAGTTAGACCCCCATTTCCACCCAGAACTCAGAAATGTACTAGCAGGCTATTAGAATTAAGCTGTAGTGATGTCCTTGGACCAATACATGTAACATCACATTCCAGGTTCAGTTCAAGGAAATCCCAAGGAAATGATATGTGAGATCCAGGTTTGCTTACAAGGAGATTTTTAATAAAGCATCAGACTTACAGAAAATGCAGGCTAAGCTTCCATCAGCTAGGCCTCGAGCATGCACCCACACAGCGAAGCTTCTCAGAAGCTTCTCAGAATCTGAGACCACATGCATAACTAAAACTAGGAGTCTTATACCCTAAATGCTGGCTACCAGTCAAATAATCATTAATTAAGCTATCCCAAACACTTGGATGAGCCAGGCCATTTGGCGCCTGGAATCCAGCGATGGGAAGAAATAACCGAGGCTTTGACTGCTCACAAAAGGGAGCACACATACACCTTGCCAAATATGGCATGGCAAGGTGACAGTCATGGGGTACATTAAATTATTTTGCAGCAAGGCCTTCATGTTTGAACTCAAGGAGAAAAGACAAAAACTAGATCCTAGAACCAGACAATGTGTTTTGGGGGGTATATGGTTTTAGAAGTAAGGGGTATAGAGTGCTGTACCTATCTGAACCTTCTACCTGGAAGGAAGTAGAACAGATGCCAGCAACCGAAGCCAGTAGGTAAAAGCAGGCAGAGCCAGGCCCTTTCCGCATTTGCCTGCCACTTTGAATTTTCTCAATGTTCGAGTCGAAGCAATATAAGTCCATGGCAAAACAGCATCCAAATAACCCAAGGCAACAGCAGGCTGAAACCAGGATGACCACTGAAGGGAGGTAATGTAATGCAGAATGGGGGGAAAATCCGGAATAAAAAGAAGGTTGAACTCGATTTTAGTGCAGAATGGGGGGGGGGCTGGATTTAAAAGAAAGTTGAATTCGATTTTAGTGCAGAATTGCTTGGAGGACACCGCAGTGAACATAGATGAAAAGGAGAGTCCAGAAAGGGCCCAAGAGGAGAGTGATGCTCTACACAAAAATAAAATGTGGACCTTGATGAGGCTACCACCAGGAAATAATCCTATTGGATGAAAGTGGGTGTTTAAGGTCAAACAAAATGCAGATGGAAACATGGAACACTACAAACATGGAACACTACAAAGGCTTCTCACAAAAATATGGTCAGGGTTTTGATGAAACCTTTGAACTACTGGTGAAACATAGTACAATCAGATTACTTTTGAGCATAACAACATCCAAGAAGATGCAGGTCAAATATCTAGATATAAAGACAGTACTTCTTCATGTGGACATCCAGAAGATCTGTACATGGAGCAGCCAGAAGGTTTTATAGACCCCAATCAAACAACCTGCAGAAGGGACTGTATGGATTAAAACAGGCAGCATGGAATGAAAAATTACATACACACAATACTCATAGCGCAAGGCTTCAAGCAAAAAGAAGTGGATTCATGTCTCTGTACACTAGGTGCACACAAAGATGGATATTACACTTTTATTCTCATGTATGTTGATGACTTGATTTTGGGTTATGAGAGGCAAATGGACTATAACAATGTGGTAAAGTGCCTAAACAGAGAATTAGAAATTAAGGAGCTAGGAGATGTTTCTTACTACTTGGGCATACAAACTGAAAGGGGGGAAGATGGTTCATCACAAACTGAAAGGGGGGAAGATGGTTCAAACTGAAAGGGGGGAAGAGTAGCGAGGGCGCGGGGGGGAAGGGAGAGAGAGCAGCGCCGACTTACTCACCTCTCCCCCTGCCGCTCCCTCCCCCCCCGCGAGTATCGCGGGTCCCCCTCTTGTAGGATATAATGGGGCCGAAATTCACATTTGGCTGCCTCTTTTTCAGGCCGGGCGTCCTAGTGCGGAGCCTGAAAAAGGAGGGAGGGCGGGGGGGTGGCGGATGTGCAGGCAGTTTTTCAGGAGCAGTGCTCCGGCGCGGAGCCTGAAAAAGGCGGGAATAACTTTTTTAAGAGCCCCTCCCGAGAGCTGGGAGAGCCAGAATGACCTCTTGCGTGTGATGCGAACCAGAATGACCTCTAACACAAGAGGTGGAATTTGCCCCTAGAGTCCAAGGCCACCACCCCGGGGCTCAGGGAGAAAAGCGAACGTTTCGCTCCTCCCCTCCACACGTGGGCGTCGCAGCTGCCACTGAGAAAAGCGACGGTGGCCATAACAGTCGCAGCTGCCGCTGAGAACAGCAACAGCAGCCATAACTTTTTAAAGAGCCCCTCCCAAGAGCTGAGGGAGCCAGAATGACCTCTCACGTGTGATGTAAGGGCATCACACGCGAGAGGTGGAATGTGCCCCTACATTTCCAAGGCCACCACCCCGGGGCTCAGGGAGGCAAGGGAACGTTTTGCACTGCCACTCCCCCCACGCACGCCATCGCGGCTGCCACCGAAAACAGTGACGGCGGCCATAACTTTTTAAAGAGCCCCTCCCGAGAGCTGGGGGAACCAGAATGACCTCTTGCATGTGACATCACACACGAGAGGTGCAATTTTCCCCTACGAGTCTAAGGCCACGATCCCGAGGCTCAGGGAGGCAAGGGAACGTTTCGCCCCTCCCCCTGCGCGCGGGCGTCGCAGCTGCTGCCGAGAACAGCGACGGCAGCCATAACTTTTTAAAGAGCCCCTCCCGAGACCTGATGTCCAAGCAGCAACACCGACATCACACACAACATCAGACATCACACGTGAGAGATGGAATTTGCCCCTACGAGTCCAAGGCCACCACCTCAGGGCTCAGGGAGGCAAGGGAACGTTGCACCACCACCCCGCGCGCAGGCGTCGCAGCTGCCGCCGAGACCAGCGCCGGCGGCCATAACTTTTTAAAGAGCTATCAAGAGCTGGTGGAGCCAGAATGACCTCTCGCGTGTGATGTAGGAGCAGCAAAGCTGCTCAGACATCACATGCAAGAGGTGGAATTTGCCCCTAGGAGTCCAAGGCCACCACTCAGGGAGGCAAGCCGAGAACAGCGACGGCGGCCATAACTTTTTTAAAGCCCCTCCCGAGAGCTGGGGGAGCCAGAATGACCTCTCGCGTGTGAT
>NW_015170281.1:588555-589014 GCF_001447785.1 Gekko japonicus | reverse complement strand
TCCCCCACGTTCCCCCCTGAAATGACCTCTGGTTGCCACTCGCATCACATGCGAGAGGTGGAATTTTCCCCTACGAGTCCAAGGCCACCACCCCGGGGCTCAGGGAAGCAAGGGAACGTTTTGCTCCTCCCCTCCCCCTGCGCGTGCCATTGCAGCTGCCGCCGAAAACAGCAACGGTGGCCATAACTTTTTAAAGAGCCCCTCCCGAGAGCTGAGGGAGCCAGAATGACCTCTCACGTGTGATGCGAGCCAGAATGACCTCTACCGTGAGAGGTGGAATTTTCCCCTACGAGTCCAAGGCCACCACCCTAGGGGTCAGGGAGGCAAGAGCATCGCAGCTGCCACCAAGAATACGACGGCGGCCATAACTTTTTAAAGAGCCCCTCCCGAGAGCTGGGGAAGCCAGAATGACATCACACGCGAGAGGTGGAATTAGCCCCTACGAGTTCAAGGCCACCA
>NW_015170281.1:509026-588345 GCF_001447785.1 Gekko japonicus | reverse complement strand
TCCCCCGGCGCGCGGGCGTCGCTGCTGCTGCCGAGAACAGCGACGGCAGCCATAACTTTTTAAAGAGCCCCTCCTGAGACCTGATGTCCAAGCAGCAACACCGACATCACACACAACATCAGAAAGCCTAGATACCTCAAATAATAACATAAAACCACTGGTGTCCTAAGAATTATTAATGCTATTCTACTGATAATACTTTCCCTATAACTCAGGTGTGTTTAACTGTAACAGTAAGAAATATCTATTTGGGTGTCTGCTTGATGAGAAAAAGGTATCACCAGTGCTAGTTAATGATGCATATGCTCCCAAACAGCAGTAATACAACTCCTACTTTTAACCCACAGTGTGTGGTGCGGGTGCCAGCTTGTATCCACTCCACATGAGCTCTGAGGCACTACAGTGTTCTCTTTGTTCAGATTCTCCTGTGTGCCCGTAGACACATGGATATGGACAACAGGTATACCTATGCAGTAAACTGGAAACACTTTTTTTGTTACAATTGTATTGATTTTTGAGGCACAAATCAAGGTATGTATTATGGCAGTAGCATTTGCAAGATGGCCTGGGGCTGCGGCTCAGAGTCTGTGCCCTCTTTTATTGTGGCATTCTGGCTCCTTACCTTCCCCTCTAATAGATATGCATGTTTAAATTAGTCCTAAGTGCTTGGGTGAATTTGGTCAATGGGTGTTGATTATTTAATGATAGGAAAAACCAGCTCCCCAAAGTGAGACGGTATAGAAGCAGCATAAGAAAAGCACTTTCTGATGGTCAAGTGTCTGGCATGTGCTGAGCCCCGGGGTGGTGGCCTTGGACTCGTAGGGGCAAATTCCACCTCTCTTGCGAGAGGTCATTCTGGCTCCCCCAGCTCTCCTTCTCGGCTCCTTAAAAAGTTATGGCAGAAGCTGCGACGCCTGCGCGAGGGGGGAGGGGCAAGGTGAAACGTTCCGTTGCCTCCCTGAGCCCCGGGGTGGTGGCCTTGGACTCGTAGGGGCAAATTCCACCTCTCGCGTGTGATGTCCGAGCGGTGTTGAGGTGGAATTTGCCCCTACGAGTCCAAGGCCACCACCCCGGGGCTCAGGGAGGCAACGGAACGTTTCACCTTGCCCCTCCCCCCTCGCGCAGGCGTCGCAGCTTCTGCCATAACTTTTTAAGGAGCCGAGAAGGAGAGCTGGGGGAGCCAGAATGACCTCTCGCAAGAGAGGTGGAATTTGCCCCTACGAGTCCAAGGCCACCACCCCGGGGCTCAGCACATGCCAGACACTTGACCATCAGAAAGTGCTTTTCTTATGCTGCTTCTATACCGTCTCACTTTGGGGAGCTGGTTTTTCCTATCATTAAATAATCAACACCCATTGACCAAATTCACCCAAGCACTTAGGACTAATTTAAACATGCATATCTATTAGAGGGGAAGGTAAGGAGCCAGAATGCCACAATAAAAGAGGGCACAGACTCTGAGCCGCAGCCCCAGGCCATCTTGCAAATGCTACTGCCATAATACATACCTTGATTTGTGCCTCAAAAATCAATACAATTGTAACAAAAAAAGTGTTTCCAGTTTACTGCATAGGTATACCTGTTGTCCATATCCATGTGTCTACGGGCACACAGGAGAATCTGAACAAAGAGAACACTGTAGTGCCTCAGAGCTCATGTGGAGTGGATACAAGCTGGCACCCGCACCACACACTGTGGGTTAAAAGTAGGAGTTGTATTACTGCTGTTTGGGAGCATATGCATCATTAACTAGCACTGGTGATACCTTTTTCTCATCAAGCAGACACCCAAATAGATATTTCTTACTGTTACAGTTAAACACACCTGAGTTATAGGGAAAGTATTATCAGTAGAATAGCATTAATAATTCTTAGGACACCAGTGGTTTTATGTTATTATTTGAGGTATCTAGGCTTTTTTGCCTGGGAAACACACTCATTCAGCATGGCCAAAATTTGTAAGTCTTGTAAAGTCTGGGCATGAAGGCTCCCTTCTTCCTACTATTACCAATTGTTTTCATCTGGAAAGTTATCCCTATGAATCCTATTTCAGCTTTTGGAGAGGCAAAAAGGCTTACTTTTTCAGTCGCTGGGAGGATTTTTCTAATGGCTCCAAAACCACATTCTTCTGTAGAACAGCAAAGTCAATATGAGAGTGAAACACTCATTTGTTTAAACCTGGATTTGTCTCAGGCATACACAAAACTGGGAGTGTCAGGTGGTCTGAGTTTTAGAGTGCAACAAGGATGAGGCTGCATTCTCCCTGTGCTCATTGGTCCACAGAGTATTGTTGCTCCACAGGTACTTTCCTCATAGCAAAGCTTACTTCTGGTACCAGAGTTTAGGGGAAAGCCCCTGAGGGTCTATCTAGGGTGCAAGCTACAGAGGGGGGGAAAGGACTTACCAGTAGCCCCTCACATGCCCTCTTTTGCTCTAAGGTCACGATCATATGCACAATTAGACCCGCCATAGGCACGAATGCCAGGTGGATTTAACGGGCGCAATCAGACACCAACATCTGGGAAGCACCCCGCAGCTGTCGGCAACCCCGTTTTGCTCTGCCACAGAAGCAGAGTAAAAAGACAGCTGGGAAAATCCGGTAGTAAACGGGTTGTGATAGGCTACGGGCGGATTTTCCCCTGTCTGATCACTCCAGCGCACTTTCATAGCGTCGGGATGGTCTGATTAGGCCATCCCAACTCTGTGCTATTTTTTCTTTCCCCCTTCCCAGTATGCACATCATCACACACTCCATAGGGAGCCCTCAGCGCAGCGATGCAATTCATCGATCCCTTGTTGAAGCGTGTCGGAAACAAATGACCAAAAAACCAAACAAACCCTGACTCACCCAAGGTTGTGTCTGATCACACAGTGGCGGGCTATGCCCACAGCTTCCAAGGACTGTGTGACTGGGCAACTGCAGGTCAAATTCCTCTGGAGGAAATAGCCTCGTTTCCCCCACCCCCTGCTTTATCTTGTGTGTGTGGCTGTGACCTAAGAAATTTTTAATATGGGATAGGAGCAGACCCAAGTTTAAAAAATGGCTCTGGGACATCTACTTACATCTTACAAAAAGAAGAAATAGGCAATGTATAGTGCTGCCTCTACCAGTGAACCTGACATCTAAAGAAGGACATTGAACTTTCGGACTAGGGCTGATTTGGTAGATGGTGAGTGCAATGTACTGTTTTTGCAGACCTAGTATAGAATTTCCTATTCGTTTGTGTGTGTGTGTGTGTGTGTGTTTAAAAAAAATGGCTTCTAAAAACCACAGCAATGGATCTGGGTCAATGGATGGGAATCTCAAAGTGAGGAAGAGAGAAGTAAAAATCCAGCCTGCCCTGCAGCAGAGCCATTGATATTATGCACTTTATATTCTCCCATATGGGTAAGATTTAAGCAATTAAACTGGACAGCCTACTGTGTTATTCTCCTGGGTTTTGACTTGTGTAGAAGTGAGCCAATGGGCACAACCACTGTTCCTGACTTTCTAACCCTCGCTTAATTCAAAACAGAGCCTATAGCATTTAGGTCTTAAATTTATGGGTGGGTAGGACTCTGCCAACTAGCCGTTCGAAAGCAAGAAATTGCAAGTAGATAAATAGGTATCGCTTCGGTGGGAAGGTAACAGCGTTCTGTGCGCCTTGGCATTTAGTCATGCTGGCCACATGACCATGGAAACATCTTCACACAGCGCTGGCTCTTCGGCTTGGAAACGGAGATGAGCATCACAACCCTAGAGTCGGATTTGACTGGCTTTCGAGCAAGGGAACCTTTACCTTTAGGACTCTGCAGTGGTTCCCCCATGTCATTCTACCACCCTTAAATGAAAGTTATATCTCCTGTCTTCATTGAAATGCATGAGAGTGGTGTAGGGAAGCCAAGTAGAAGTTGGGAGATTTGGAGGTGGAGACTGGGGAGGGCAGGGTTTGGGGAGGGGAGGGATCTCAGCAAGGTATAATGCTATAGATTCCACCCATCAAAGTAGCCACTTCCTCCTGGGGAACTGACCTGTGTGGCCTGAAGACCTGTTGTAATTCCAGGAGAGATCCAGGCCCCACCTCCAGATTGGCAACACTAGAGTGATGCAGGAATGCATAGGTGTCCTTGTGTAACTCAGTCATTTCAATGCGACTTGCAGTGAAATTCCTGTTGGGTTGTGCCCAGAATCTGGAATATCCACATGGGATGGTTCTTCACATTATCAGCCTGAAGTGGTTTCTATTATACTAGAAAAAAGGCCCATTGTGGAAATAAATACAATGAGCTCTAGAAAGAGGCTCCGGGCGGGTTCCCCGGTCTTGGACACTCAGTGTCAATTTGCTGTGGTGACCTCAGCAGGGTATAATGGCACTGAGTCCACCATTTTCTCCAGAGGAACTGATCTCTGCTACCTAAAGAAAAGTTGTAATTTTGAATGATCTCCAGCCCTCACCTGGAGATTGGCAACGATGGTTCCCCAGAAGGGAATGGTTGGTTTGGAGGGTGGAGTCTGTGGCTTTGTACCTGTCCGAGGGCCCACGCCTCCTGAAACCTCACCCTCTCCAGGCTCCATCCCTCACATCTCCAGGAATTTCCCACCTGGAGTTGGAAACCCTATCTCATCCCCAGCCAATCATCAACCTACCTTTATTTCCCCCTCACTCTTCAGCTTTCCACCCCCCCACACACCTGCAGCCTCTCCCGTGCTCTGAATCCCTGACTGCTATGTCATATTGGCTGTCATACGGGGGCTACCTCAGTAGCATATAAGGTTAAAGAGCCCACCATTTTCTCCAGGGGAACTGATCTCTGCCATCTGGAAAGCAGTTGTAATTCTGAGTGATCTCCAGCCCTCACCTGGAGATTGGCAACGATGGTTCCCCAGAAGGGAATGGTTGGTTTGGAGGGTGGAGTCTATGGCTTTGTGCCTGTGGGGGGGGGGAGGAACAGCAAACTGTTTAGAATGTTGGAGGAGAGACTCAAGCAATGCAGCCAGTGGCTAGGGACAGATTCTGAGTGACACACCAGGGCGCCAAACAATTCTGGAGTGTGTGGAAGGTTCTAGTGAAGTGCCACCACCATTCGGCTTTTATATATAAGGGAGATGTGTATTTACATTTCAGTATTCTAAAAAAAAGGAGCTGCGGTGGCTCAAGTGGTTAAGATGCTGAACTGCAGGCTGTGGAAGGTCAGAAGTTCCGCAGTTCGAGACCCGAGTTGCCGCATGACGGAGTGAGCTCCCATCTCTAGTTCCAGCTCCTGCCAACCTAGCAGTTCGAAAGCAAGAAATTGCAAGTAGATAAATAGGTACCATTTCGGTGGGAAGGTAACAGCGTTCCGTGCGCCTTGGTGTTTAGTCATGCCGGCCACATGTCCATGGAAATGTCTTCAGACAGCGCTGGCTCTTCGGCTTTGAAACAGAGATGAGCACCGCAACCCTAGAGTCGGACTCAACTGGCTTTCGAGCAAGGGAACCTTTACCTTTTATTCTAGAAAAACTATTATGTATGGATTTTGAAAGTGAAGTATAAAAAACATAAGAGTTTAAACACAAGTGCATCTGGGAATCTTGTCCTTTTCTACAAAATTAGTCTTCTGATGCTTTTGTACTCAACTGATACCTTTGTAGAAGACCTGTCCAGCATCAAAGGCTCATTCTGAGTCAGCCATCATCTACTTTTAATGTAAGTCATTAACCTGAGAAATGTTGCTAAGCCATGAAACTGAGCCTCAAGCAACTACAAAGAAAGCAATCCCACACTACTGAAAGCTTCCTGCACTATTATTTGCCAACTGATCCTAATTACGGTGTCCCACAACTGGGCTTTGGCAAGTTGAGACACACAAAGTAAGCAGTTACTTTATGCAATGCAATAATCAAGGGTGTGTTCTTGAGTCTTATATATGTGAGTAATTAGTACTTTTGGCAGCAGTAATACTCCCACAGTAAAAGTTTCTTCCCACTAAGGTCAGCTCTACAAACTTCATATTCTGCTTGTAGGAAGTGAATCTCTCCATTGCTGATATAGTAGAGGATTGCTCTACTCCAGATATCTCATCAGAAATTCTAGAGCATGAAGATGCCAGGCAGAAGCCACACGAAAGGCTAGTAACAGTAGCTTGCTCATTACCCTTTGCTGAAAAATGGGATTGTTCATTCCCACATTTTTATTTTTATGTATGAGTCACAACCCCCTTGCTCAAATAATGCTTGACTAGCACTGGAGGTATATCATCATATCCCAAATAGCTTGCAAAGGTTCTTATCTTCACACATGATTTGCACTGATATGTGGAAGATGCTGTAAGCATTTCTCAAAAGACAAAAACACTTACTGGCAAGCTGCACTGGGAGATTAATCCACAGGATTAATTCCTACGGTGTCATTATTTTAAATGACTGGCTGGGTAGACACCTGCCCCCTGTAAACCCGCTGCTCACAGATATTGTGGATACCTGGCTCCTGGGTAACACTATTCTTAATGAAGGAGGAGCTTTGCACACATGCACATTCCAGCGGGATAGCTTTGTACACATGCACAGTGACATTTTTTTACTGCATCCAAATAAGAGGAGGGTAGCTGTGCTTGTATGTGAGGCCATTTCCCCCCACTGCATATAGAAAATAAGGCAGGCAGGATGAAGGGATTTGTGAAATTATATTTTAATAATTGATTTGGCATTTTTGTAGTCCATGACCTGCTATTTATCACATTTCATAGTAAGTAATTTCTAACTCAGTATTTGAAATCCACCCAGCAAAGGTTAATTTGCTAAATAGTAAATTTAGCAAAATAATAAGCCCCCACAACACAATTTTTGAAGTACAAATTATGAAGTCAAGAACTACAAACTGAGAAGCTACAAATTAATTAATTGGGAATTAAAAGACTGCAGAGGGAAAAGTCAGAAACTGCAATTGTAAATAATAAGCAAAATATACCAGCTGCTACTTACACTAACATTGCTTAAGAACAAGTTTGCACAGGTTGGGAAGGGGGAGGGAGTTAAATGTAGATCTGAGACTCATCCCACTACTGTTGCCCATCTTCTCTCTGCTCCTAGCCAGCCCCGTCCTTTGCTTACATTGCATTACAGCCCACATGGGGAAACAGTTAAGTTTCTATGTGGGCTCTTATGCTAGATCTTTGCTGCTTCTGCAAAAATAACTTCCTTCCTGCATTCCTGAACTCCCTTGAAGTTTTTCCAGGACTCTCAAAGGGTATGAATTTGAATTCAGAAATACTTATATTTGTTTGCATCAGTCTCCATCACTTGCAGGAAGAAAAACCATTTATTTCAGTAATTATATCTGCTAAAAGGCATTCTTAATTATGTAGTGTCATGTATTGTTGGGTTTTTCCCCCCCAGGAACTCCAGGAGGTAATTTTGAAATGCACCTCTTAAATGTATACCATGAAAGGTTTTTCAGAAGCAGATTGCCTGTAAATATTGGGCACAATCCAAACCAAATGAAGCACTTTGAAGTTCCACTTACAGCAGTGTGGGAGAGTTAGAGTGCAATCCCAAAAACAATCTGTAAACTGGTTACGATAGCAATTAAGCCCAACATTGGCATAATACAGAGATATGTTGGCATAACTGGAGGAAAAGCCAGTGTAGCACCCGACTGACAGTGTGCCAGGATAAACTCAGCACTGATGCAGCTGTGCCAGAGCCAGAGCCAGAAATAGGTGGCTCCACTGTAACCTAACACTGATGAAAACTCCAGTGAAAGGATAAATATTCCTACTTAACTTAATGGGAGTAAAAACAGTCTACTCATCTCCGCCTACTATGCCTATGTAGCCACAGCACAGTTTAAGACACCAGATAAATATGCAGCCAATCACAGCTCTCTCAAGATTTCTATAAACCCCAACCAGTACACTCCCATCTCAGATGACAGGTTGGAGGGCATGAAGCTACATCCCTCTAGCATTCTCATTTGGTGATAAGAATCTAGACAAAAGGCACTTTGGAGACACAAAAACAATGGAGATGCAAGAACAATGCACCCCACATAGCTAAGGAGTGGGATTTGCTGCCTTAAACACTGACAGCTGAGGATATCTCCCCACCCTCTCTGCAACATGGACCTACCATGTATAGACTCGAGAACTCTTCCTCTTTCAATGCTTGCTAGTTGTGTCTGTCATAAAAAGTAATTAGGCACAGTGCAGAAAGGTTTCCCTATGAAGAAATGCTCGGGGAACATCACTGTGATCATGATGTGAAATCTTGGGTGTAACTGTGGAAAACAGGGATCATAAAACATTTCCAGGTGATGAGTCTCTCCAAATACTCATGATGCCTTTTGTCTTTCAGGATCAGAATCTCATGGAACAGCCCCAACAGCTCCCTATGATGTCTATATTATTTATCTCCCCTGAAAAATGGATTCCATCATGTAAGACCTCTCCAAGGGGGAAGGGAAGGAGACACAAGAACCCAAACAGCACCAAGTTGTCAAGATGTATAGTATGAAACATTTTGTGAGTTTTATGGTTATTTGTAATGACTTTTGGTCTAGCCTACTTTAACTGATTGAATGTAATATTAAACTTTCATACTCAATAATTTTTTTTTAAAAAAAAGATGTCAAACAATCCAAACATTCATTGAACAGCTTCAGGAATGGTGTTTTGAAGGCAAGTCAGAGGATGCATTTGCCAACTGTCTTGGTGTAGCAAGGCCCCTGTGCTTTTGAAAGCTGCACTGACAGACAGCAGAGTATAGGTGGAGCTGTCCCGATCATTGTGTACCCATCATGTCCATGAACTGCAGTGGACAAACAGCTATCTGTTAAACAGTTTGCAGCTGTTGGCTAGAACAAGAGAGTTGGCAACCAGTATTCCCTCTTAGCTGAATTAGTGTGAGCTAGCTCCATTTTTTAGAAAACTGTGACTGACCCAAGGTCACCTAGCTGGCTTCATATAGATGAGTGGGAAATCAAACCTGGTTCTCTAGGTTAGAATCCACTGCTCTTAACCACTACACCAAGCTAGCTCTCTTGGGAAAGACTGAACTTTTGGGGAGGTGATTCCTCTGTGTGCAATTCTGGACACAATATCTCAAAAAGGAACTGCAGAGCGAGAAAAAATACACCAGACAGCAACCAAGATAATCCAGGGGTTGGAGCACCTTCCGTATGAGGAAAGACCGAAGAGTCTGGGACTTTTCAGTTTGGAAAAGAGAAGACAAAGAGGGGACATGATAAAGGTTTACTAAATTAAGCATACGGTGATGAGAGTTGAAAAAGATAACTTCTTCTCCCTCTCCCAAAATACTTGAGAGCATCCAATGAAGCTGATGGGCAGTCGGTTCAGGACAGACAAAACGAAATAGTGCTTTAGACAATGAGTCATTAAAATGTGGAATTTGCTGCCAGTGGATACAGTAATGGCCACAGGTATATATACAGCTTTAAAAGGGGATTAGACATTCATGGAGAACAGATCTATCAGTGTCTGTCTACTAGGCATCACAAGTAAAGGGAACCTACATGTTCACAGGCAGTAAACCTCTGAATCCCAGTGCCAGGAAGCAACATCAGGGGAAGGCCTCAGCCTCTATGCTCTCTGTTGGCCCTCCAGAGGAGCTGGTTAGCCACTGTGTGAGAAACAAACACTGAGAAATCAGTTGTGAGAGTCTGACCACACATCAAGATAGTCAACAAGACTTACAGAGTTAATATTTTCTATATATTGTTGCCAATAAACACTACATAACAATGAACAAATTCCATCAAATCATAAGAAAATCCTTGCATAAGAATACATCAACATTGTCTCCGGATCTTATCACAACAACATTTCAAAAAATGGATCTTTCTCAGGAAATTTTCTATAAAGTAGTGCAAGAGTTTTCATGCTCATAAAGTACTATCACAGAATCAGGAATAATATAATGCATTTAGTAGTAGGACGCTGATCCCAAAACTATTCAGGCTGCGAACATGCTACTCAGTTTCTGACAGATCCTAGGCTTCCTTCCTTGGATGCCTACCTCTCACAAATGAATGTGGTTTGAAGGAAGGGAGTCAAGCCCCATCTGTGGAACTGCCAGGTACATGTGTGAGGGCAGCAGGATAACATTAGAGAGGTCCACTGGCAGTGCCACGCTCTGTTTGGCTGCTTTCATATATTGCTGACATGGAGATATCAGTGGCATGCCAATGCCAATGGGTGTGTGTTGGAATTGTTGCTGTAGACTTCAGTGTAGTTGCAGTCCTTGGAGTTGGGTCTTTTGAGACATTTCTTTTCCAAAAGTCAAGTGACACAGACTAGCTATGTTGGTGTCACACCTCAATAGGTAATACATTGGCTTCAGGATTTAGGACAGAGCAATCAATTACTTGCTTAATTTCCCTGCCCTGCTGGAACTGATTAAATTTAAGGTGCTTAACTTTGGTTGCATGATGCCCTGTGATTTAGGTTTCTTCATCTATATGGTAAATGCATAGAATTCAGATTTCTTTCTTTCACCACATTTTATAGTAGAATTATAAAAACCTTAATGGTAGAAATATATCATTGCCTTTCATGTGAATTCAAAATATGGGAAATAAAATCTTTCCAATCAGAGTTCACTGATTAGTATAAAACTAGTATTAGACCACATCAGAATATTTGTTCTTACCTATAGGTATAAAGTTGCCCATTTTTATTACATATGCATTAGAGGCTTTTTTGACTAGATCCAGTCTGACTAACATTTGCATGGAATCAGGCTTTTTGAATTGGAAGCCATATTTGTGTATTTCTGGGCTTCATGTGATGTTCCAGTCGCTGGACTGGAAAACAGCCTGGGGATCCCCTGGAATTACAGCTCACTTCCAGAGATCTTTTCTATTTTCTATTGGAGAAAATGCCTGCTTTGGAAGGTAGATTCTATGGCAGAGGTGTCAAGCTCATTTGTTATGAGGGCTGGATCTGACATAACTGTCATTATGTCAGGCCGGGCCAGTTTGGTGTAGTGGTTGAGTGCGCGGACTCTAATCTGGGAGAACCAGGTTTGATTCCCACTCCTCCACTTGCAGCTGCTGGATGATCTTGGTCAAGCCATAGTTCTGTCAGAGCTGTTCTCTTAAGGACAGATCTGGAAAGAGCTCTCTCAGCCCCACCTACCTCACAGGGTGTCTGTTGTGGGGAAGGGAAAGGAGTTTGTAAGCCATTCTCAGACTCCGAGTGAAGGGCAGGGTATAAATCCAATATTTTCTTCTTCTTCATGTGTGCCATAAAATGTAATGGCAGGTACCAGAGATATAAAGGACACAAGCAAACCCAATCAACAATATTATTTTTTACTAAAAATATGTATTTATTTGTTTGTTTTGTATCCCGCCCTCCCTGCCAAGGCAGGCTCAGGGTGGCTTACAGAATACACACACACACACACACACAGAGTGAAACATATTAAAACACAAGATTTAAATAAAAACCACGATGTATAAGATCATAGGTGCTAGTAAACGTAAGTACTAATTAATTTGTTAGGCGTTCTCTTGACATCCAGATAGTCAACTACCACCATAGTCTGGGTTCTTGCCAGGCTGTTGGTTATTAAATTGGTACTGATATTGGGACCAGGGCCATAGTATTGAGAGGCGGCACCCTCATTGAAAGTCTGGTGCAAGAGCTCCATTTTATAGGCCCTGCGAAACACGTACATGGCACGTGTATGTGTGTGTGTGGGGAGGCACATTCTTACATGGCTGGGTTCAGCCTCAAGGAAGAACTGCCTTTACTGTTAGCTGGTGGGATCTGTTAAATCTTACACTAATAGTGACAAAGTGACAAATGGCACTGGTGGGAGCATTTACTGAGGTCTGATTTTGAGAAGAGTAACCATGAGTTCCAGTTGGTATATCAAACTCAGAGCAGCAAGGCTGGGGGATTTACATGTGAACACACATGAACACACCTCTTCATGCTGGAGAACAGCAGCAGAAGCACCACACTTGAGTTAGCTCTCCAGGAACTCACCAGTGGGCATCACCATTCAGCATCATTACAATTAACATGGCACCCACCAGCTTCTCCCTTTATATAGGACTGAACTATCAAAAGCAAAAGTTTACATTTGTAATTGATACCATGGTTCAGGCTTACCTGGAGAATACTTCCCATATGATCAGTAGTATACTCATTGTTACTACTTCATATTTGCCCCAGTTGGCTTAAACCAGAGTACTAAGGTCTGAGTTCAATTAAATGCCATAAAAGCCTACAAGTTAAAATAATCATTTTGTTCTAGCTGCTAATGTACCAAATCCAATCAAGAATAAATTATCATGAATAATAATTCAACTTCAGTTGAAATCCTTATATACAATGATTGGAAGAATCTATTAACGGATGCCATCTGAACAGGCTGCAGATGCAACCAGAGGATTCACGGCAAACAGTGTAAGCACTCCAATTCTATAGGCCCACACTGGTGTACACTTTGCTATTTCAAGCAAATCTGGCACACCATTCTTATTTTCCTTAGTAACCCTTTTGAAATCCAAATTTTAGATCCCCTCCCAAAATGTATTTTAGAACTAGAAATGTAATACTCCATTAACAACAGAAGAATGATGGAGCCAAAGGATAGAGCAGCAGTTGAGGAACAGCAGTGGAAGTAGGGATCAGGCAAGCGGGAAGGGCTGGGGAGAGGATGACGCTTTGAGTATTACTTATGGGGGCCAATCAGGCTGTCGATGCTGATTCAGCTAACTTTCCATTTTAAGCCCTTTCTTTCATCTTGATTGAAACACTGCAACTTGTTTAGGGATTCAAAGTTAGCATTTCTGTCACCCAGTTAAGCAAACATGCTAAACGATGTTATCATGATAATATATCTAACAAGTAGGGAACCACAAGGAACTTGCAGCAAGGGGGCGTCCCCCCCCTTTGTTTCCTCCCCTCTTCCCCTTCTTCTCTGCCTCTCACCCTTTCTCCATCCTATCACCCCATATCTTACTCTCTACTCTATGCCTGTCACTCTCTTTGCCCCCTACCCCTCACTCTCTCTTTCTGCTAGCTACCTCATTACTTTCTCTTTCTTCCCCCTACCCATCACTCTCTCTTTTTCTCTCTGTCTCCCCCCCCCCAAGGCTTCCCCCCATAGCCACTCTCAGCAGCTGGCCTGGAGAAGGTTTGGGCAAGCCAGCAGAGTCTCTCCCCATGCCGCACTGCTCCTTGCGGCTCACCCTGAGCAGCTCTGAATGAGCCAGCAGAGTCTTCCCTCCCCCAGCAGAATCTTCCCCCCAGGCTGCTGGCCTCCACTGCCAGGCCCAGCACAGCTCCCAGCCTGCCGCACCTCCATCTCCAAACCCAGTAAAGCTCCCAGCCTTCCACACCTCTGCTGCTGTGCCTGAGGTAGGTGCGTTCTCCGCTCACCTCTTTTTTATTTTGGGGGGAATTTAAAATGCCACTGTCCTTTAAAGTCAGATTTTTCTGCAAACCTAGGAGGTCCCTAGGAGGTCTGAGTTTGCAGAAACATCTGTTTAGCACCCATGTGGGGACCCGCGATACTTGCAGGGGGGTGAATCCCTCCATCCATTGCTGCTCATTCCCCATCTTTCCCTCCTTAATGCTCAAGGGGAGACTCATGGGGGGAATCCCAAATCCCCCTATTGCCAAGCCTGCAGCAGCTCCAAGCCCCCCCCCCCAACTATTAAGCCTGGTGTTCTCTTCTGCTGCGGCAGCTCCTCTGTCCCACCATTGTAAGTAATTGGGAGGATTTAACCCCCCTGTATATATATTTAAATTTTCAGATTTTTCAGCAAACTGAGGAGTGTTTCAAGTTTGCCAAAAAAACTGTTTAGTGTCCATATGGTCCCGATCTGCAGATTTAGCTATCCGCAGATGGGGCCCACAGGTGGCTAATAATATATAGATATTCAGAGGATAATGACTTGGATTCAGACAGAAAGTGTTCAACCGTTCAACAAACTAAGGAGCAGTTATTTAGTTCTATCAGTTATGATTAGATGATTGCATTTTGTATTTATTTAGATGTTTTCAATTTCTTTTGACATGTCCATGCTTTTCTATCAAGGAGATCCACATGAGGAAGCAGGCTTTTGCATGCATAGCTGATATTCATGCACATCAGCATGAATAAGTATAGTGATGCTTACTGCAGGTTCCATAACTGACTAGATGTGTCTTTTCACACAGAAAAGACATGTATCCTCATTTGGAGTCATGAGTTGTGCACAACTAGGGCTGATTCTGAGCCTTACAAATTTGAATTTCTGTGCAAGGACCATTTCAAGTTTTTGCTTCAAAACAACATTTTTAAACTGTAAGCATCAATTTAAAACCCTTTAAAATTGTCTCAGACAGGATGCATTTCTATTGTTCCACAAGGGGATTACTGCACACAAATGATTCCTCATTCTGCCACCCATTTGCAGTACCATTTTAAAAAAATGAATGTAAGAATCAACATTCAAATACAATTCAAAAAAGTGATGCTTTTTACGTTTTTTATTGGCTTTTTCATTTTGGTGCAAGGAGGCAGGAAATAAACACACACACACAAAACTAGGACAAATTTCCTTTGTAAAAAAAGGTATGGAAATTATTTTGAAAGTATAAATATGACTTCCACCTTCTTCTGCTCCTGCTCCTTGCTGCAAATTTCCTGGTTTCTCTCAAAGTGTAAAGACACCGTTTCTCTTTTAATCTTCAATTACATATTGAAGTTGACTTGCACATTATTATAGGTCTGCTAACTCAGCAAGAATGCTAGTTATGGAAATAAAAACTTTAGCTTCTCTATATGGTTGCATTAAAGAAGAGTTTGATTGTCCTTATTCCTTCCTTTGGTGAAAAAAAAATCATGAATAAGAAAAATATGCATGCCTTTTTTTCTTATGGAAAAGTTATTTGCAAAAAGAGCTTAGCTATGAAGAGAGACTGATTTAAGAAGTGGCTGCCGAACTCTTACTTACCGCTGTGTGCAGCGGGTGGCGAGAATTCCAATCCATCGACATTGTTTTCATGTTCTTATGAACAACCAAATGCCTTATTCCCTAAACACATTTTCCATTCCCTAAAGAATAATTGCAGTGATTCCTGTTTATCAAGGAAATGAAGTATGCATGCGTCTGGAGTGGCTTTTCTCAATGGAGTTCTCAGGTATAACGTGAAACTCATTCAAATGGTCTCAAAACTGCAACACTTCAGAGAACCCCCTCCCATTCACGTTTCCTCAGTGGGTCATTTTTCCTTTCACTACATGTGTGTTTTTGTTTGGGTTGTTAAACTGTAAGCTTAGGGTTGCCAACCTTCAGATGGGCTCTGGAGATCTCCAAGAATTACAACTGATCTCCAAAATACAGAGATCAGTTCCCCTGGACAAAATAGCTGCTTTGGAGGATGGACTTTATGGCATTACTAGGAAAAAGGCTTGTTGTGGAAATAAATACAACGGCCTCTAGAAAGAGGCTCTGGGCGGGTGCCCCGGTCTTGGACACTCAGTGTCAATGTGCTGTGGTGACCTCAGCAGGGTATAATGACACTGAGTCCACCATTTTCTCCAGAGGAACTAATCTCTGCGACCTAAAGAACAGTTGTGATTTTGAGTGATCTCCAGCCCTCACCTGGAGATTGGCAATGATGGTTCCCCAGAAGGAAATGGTTGGTTTGGAGGGTGGAGTCTATGGCTTTGTACCTGTCCGAGGGCACACGCCTCCTGAAACCTCATCCTCTCCAGGCGCCATCCCTCACATCTCCAGGAATTTCCCACCTGGAGTTGGTAACCCTATCTCCTTCCCAGACAATCATCAACCTACCTTTATTTCCCCCTCACTCTTCAGCTTTCCACCCCCCACACACCTGCAGCCTCTCCCGTGCTCTGAAGCCCTGACTGCTACATCATATTGGCTGTCATACGGGGGCCACCTCAGCAGCATATAAGGATACAGAGCCCACCATTTTCTCCAGGGGAACTGATCTCTGCCATCTGGAAAGCAGTTGTAATTCTGAGTGATCTCCAGCCCTCACCTGGAGATTGGACAGATTTTACCTCAGAAGAGCAAAGTATTTAGAATGTTAGAGGCAAAAGCCAATCAAGTCGCATATGCAAAAGACCTCTGTGTTCTGAGGCAAAGGCCAATGAGGCTGCATATGCAAATAACCTCTGTGTTCTGACTGGCTATGGGGGGGAGAAGAACAGCAAACTGTTTAGAATGTTGGAGGCAGGACTCAGGCAAAGCAGCCAGTGGATAGGGAGACCCTCTGATAGATCAGAGAGCGAACTGATTTTGGAGCGTGTGGAATGTTCTAGAGAAGTGCCACAACCATTTGGCTTTTATTTATAAGGGAGATACTCCACTGAGGTTTTTCCCCTTCCCAAACCCCGCCCTCCCCAGACTCCACACCCTGATTCTCCAGGAATTTCCCAACCCAGAGTTGACCACTTTATGTAATTGAGCAGAGCTACTAGGGAACACATGGATGATGCTTACTGAATGAGTATATGATTCCAAGGGTTATTACATTTTGGCTATTTGTAAAAGAACAGAGGCCTTATCCCACTACTTTCAAAAATATGATCCTTGACCAACAAGGAGGTAAGAACGATGAGAATGCCAAGAAGGTGTAAGTAATGGGGGACATTTGGCCATCTGTGATGTATTGACTGTGATATATATTTCTTGCATACAAGAAAAGGAACTTCCTAGGGCCTTTCCAGTGTTAGTTTGACTGATGGAGGTCGGCATGGGAAGAGAACCACCATCACTGATAGTGATGAACCATCATCACTGAAATGCCCAGATGACTTCCCACCAGAATATGTTTCTGTTCAAGGGAAATCAATTTCCCAGTATTCAAATCACTAATCTAATTCCTTGTAAACTATGCTTCTTGCCTATAGAAGTGCAATAATTTCAAGTGTTTTGCTTTAGGGTAGGAATAGAATTTGTACATATGTAATATGTAATAGCTGTGGTGGCTGACGCTGAACTGCAGGCTGTGGAAGGTCGGTAGTTCAGCAGTTCGAGACCCGAGTGTGCCGCATGATGGAGTGAGCTCCCGTCTTTAGTCCAGCTCCTGCCAACCTAGCAGTTCGAAAGCAAGAAATTGCAAGTAGATAAATAGGTACCACTTCAGTGGGAAGGTAACAGCGTTCTGTGAGCCTTGGTGTTTAGTCATGCCGGCCACATGACCATGGAAATGTCTTCGGACAGTGCTGGCTCTTCGGCTTTGAAACAAAGATGAGCACCGCAACCCTAGAGTCGGATTCGACTGGCTTTTGAGCAAGGGAACCTTTACCTTTTAATAGGCATATATTGGTTAGTGCCAGTGAAATCAGTGAAAGACACGTTACCAATAACTTCCTAGCCTACTCGCATCAATTTTAATTTAAACAGTATTTTTCCCTCCCTTTTTTCATGAACAGCAATGTACTTTCTCTTTGTAGTGCTGGAGATCATCGTATCTCCTCAGAAGAACTCTCAGCTAAGCCCCTGAAGCACAGTTAGCCCTGTTCCCTTTTATTGCATAGAAATGGGGTAACATTTTATATGGCTAGTACAAGCCAAGCATACTGGGAAAAGGAAAGGTCCTCACTAGCATAAGGATGAAAGGGTTCCCCATCTATCTGTCTGTCTGTCTATCATCTGTTATCCATCTATCCATTCATCCATCCATCCATCCATCCATCCATCCATCCATCCATCCATATCTATCCATTCATCCATCCCTCTATCCCTCTATCCCTCTCTCTCTCTCTCTCTCTCTCTCTCTCTCTCTCTCTCTCTCTCTCTCTCCATATATAAAAGAAAGTTCCCTCACCATAAAATCAATGCCCAGGCCAAACTGCTGGACCTAGAAACACGAAATTTGGGGAGAGCTACCATGGCATAGAAGCTCAATAAGAAGGGATTTTTAGAAATTCGATCCCTAAGGGGATCAAAAGGGGGAAAATGTGCTCCCCCCATTGCTTACTATGTGGCTGCCAGGCTGCTGCCTTATTGCACCCCCCACTGTCTGATTGGTCAGCTGCAGAGCTCAATGTTCTAAGGTAAAAAAAAAGGCCAACATTTGCAGGAGTCTGCAGAATGCGAATGACAGTTGAGGGAATCAGGAATGGCTACCTGTGAGGTACAGTAATGCTGCTGGCCCAGCCTCTCTGATGGCTTCCAACACACTCCTCCCACCAGATGGTTGTCTGTAAGGTGCAGCAGCAGTTGCAGGATGCTTAAAGCCATGAGGGAGCCTGCCCAGCAGTAATGCCTTAGTGATCCTGTCGGCCCAGCCTCCACAGTGGCTTCTAATACTCTTCCCCCTCCCCCTCATACAGGCAGCTGCCTGTCAGGTGTAGGAGAGGAGGTGGGATGCTTACAGCCTCCAGGGAGCTTTGCTCAGCAGGATTGCCTTAGCCCTGCTGCTGGCCCAGCCTCTCCGATGCCTTTAAATACAATCCCCCCCAACACCAGACAGGCGGGTGTCTGTCAGGTGTAAGAGCAGGGCCAGAGTACTTTAATCCATCAGGGATGCCGCCCCAGCAGGATCACTTTAGCGATGCTGCTGGCCCAGCCTCTCTGATGGCTTCCAACACACTCCCCCCACCTCCTACACCTAACAGGCGGTTGTCTGTCAAGTGCAGCAGTGGGTGCAGGGTGCTTAAAGCCATCGGGGAACCCACCCCAGCAGTAATGCCTTAGCAGTCCTGCTGGCCCAGCCTCCACAATGGCTTCCAATACCCCTCTCCCCTACACTGGACAGGCAGCTTCCTGTCAGGTGTAAGAGAGGGAGTGGGATGTTTACATCCATCAGGGAGGCTTGCTCAGCAGGATTGCCTCAGCGCTGCTGCTGGCCCAGCCTCCCCGATGCCTTTAAACACACTCCCCCCTCAACACCAGACCACTGTCAGGTGTAGGAGCAGGGCCAGAGGACTTTAATCCATCAGGGACACTGCCCAAGCAGGATCACCTTAGCGATGCTGCTGGCCCAGCCTCTCTCATGGCTTTCAACACACTCCCCCCACCTCCTACTCCTAACAGGTGGTTGTCTGTCAGGTGCAGCAGTGGTCGCAGGGTCCTTAAAGCCATGAGGAAGCCTGCAGCAGAAGTAATGCCTTAGTGATCCTGCCAGCCCCACAGTGGCTTCTAATACTCCCCCCTACACTGAACAGACAGCTGCAAGGAGGAGGCAACTTAGGAATGCGGCAAAGACACTTGCACATAGTCCTCCTGTGGGGCACTGAGCTGCACAGGCCAAGTACCAGCAAGATCACCCTGAGGTGCTCAGAGCAACACAGTCTCCATATGAACAGAACAATCCAGGAACACAAGTAGAGAGGCCATCACTTTCGTGGAAGGTGGCAGGAGTTGACTTAACAGACGACTGCTTCTTAAATGGACAGTTCTATGTGGCCTGCTCCAGAGTGAGCTCACCAAGTGGCCTGGTGATCCTAGCACCTGGGGGCAGAACCCCCATTGTGGTCTACAGAGTGGTCCTTTGGCAGAGTCTCACTACATCCTTTACACTACAATCTTCTCCATTAGAATTCCTACAACAAATGTAACATCTTAGTTACAGTTAAACTTCACATCATCAGTATTATAACGGGATTTACGGAACTTAAATATATCGTAGCGAAGCACGGGTATCAGGCTAGTATACATGTATGTGCATATACACACACCAATATATACACTGTTGTGGGATCACTGGGAACATGGAGTTTGTTTTCAGAACCTTTGACAAGCTCATTGGCCTGGATGACAGATAACTGAAAACAAACCCAGTAGGTTTGCTTAACAAATTTTCCCTCTCTTTCTAAGAAGTGGAACAGCTTCTATCATATCAACATCCCTATCAAAAAGAGAGAGGGGAAAACCTAAATACATAAGTGAAACAGTATCCTTTAGAACAGGCCGTGACTTCCTGCAATCAAAACCACACTAACTTGTGGCTTTTCCAAATAAAAATTACTGGACTGGAGCCAAAGAAGTAATGTTTTTTTTTTCAGGGTATGCATATCCATCAAATTTGTCAGTCCTCCATAATATTCTACCTTTGCCAAGATCCTTACCTTAGTGTGAACATTTGAAAAATATAGAAAATGCCCTGACACTGGTTCATAATAATCTTCTGTTTACTGTTGTTATTTTACCACATTTCCTTCTGTTTTTCTTTTTTCAAAATGCTCAGATAGTTGCTGGAAGTTTCTGCTGCCTCTAAACAAAGTATCTCTGTTGCTGTATTAGCTTGCATTTTCCTTGGATCGTGGTGTGCTGGTGCCTTTTTCCTGACTTCAGTGCTGGTGTATTGTAGCCAGAGCATCGCTAAATAGACTGTAACAAACAGATTCATTGGCCCTTTCTCTAGGCTGCATCTTATTAACTGATCTGTGGGAAATGCTCTTTAGGCTGTTGAAGTACATGAGCTATTGCAACAATAAATTAAAGTTAACTGGAGGCAGCTCTGTGGCTCCTAACACAATAGCCCATTACAAGTAGCCACGGCAGTGGGGGGAAATGTCCTTTATCTTACCGAAGCATCTTGCTTTCAGATGGCATTTAGACTTTTGTTATAGTTCATCTCCCTTATCTTTGACATCAGTCTAACAGTTATGTGTCTCTTAAACTCCAGATTCAAGGAATAACGTATATTTTCTTGATATCATCTAACAAAGCATACACTAAAATACCAAGGAGCACTCTCTGACATTGTCAAGTTCTGCATCTCTCTCTCTTTCTCTCTTCCTCAGAGAGATAACAATCTACCTACCATAGCAATCATAGTTTGAATTAAATGCTGGAATCCATTAAAAAAAAAATGCTAGGCTGCAAATGTTTTAACTTGACTTTGTAGGTCCACTGCTGACTATATAAAATCTAAGGACTTTGCAGCTATTTAGCCCCTAAGAGAAATGTTGCAATTCTCAAGTAACAATCTCATGATAAGGCTTAAGTCTGCATTTTATAAAATGTGGTTAACTGTCCAAAGTCTGGCCATCAGACATACCTGTATTATCTATGGTTTGGAGGTTAACAATAGGGCTAGTGCACTTTTGAATCATATTACAATTCTGGCATCTATAGTCATGGATAAAACAGGATGATATCTGTAGCCCTGGGATGGAAAATGATGTAAGCAAAAGCCCAGGGAAGTGATAGAAGCAACGATCTGAAAGCAAGAAAGTCATAACTTTCTGATCTCCCTAAGGTTGCAGTCCTAAACACACTTAAGCCCAATTCACACTGCTACAGCAGTGTAGAACTGAACTTGTCATGTGTGGAAGGTGAAAAATGACCCTTTCTTACATTGGTTGACATTGCCCGGGGGGGGGGGGGGAGGTGATGATATTTCATGAGACAGAACCATCAGATTCCATGCCCATGCTATCCTTCATTTAGATGTTACTGAAAAAACATGGGACTCAACTATGGGAAGTCAACCCCATAGCTCCATAGTAAAACCTGAATTAGGCTAGTCAGAAATTATCACTTGAAGGTGAGGCAAAGGGAAAGGGGGGGGAGTTTACTTGTTACTCCCGGAATGTCATTTCTGCCTGTTCCTGCTCGAAATGACCCCTGGGTGGAACTATTCCCATCTGATGGTTCTTTGGTCCCTCACTGTCTCGGTTCATCTCCCTAAGCAGAGGTAGACAGGAAGGCAGGCTAGGACAGATAGGAATGTTAGAGATTTTGAATACCCGGACTGGTATTTTTGTGTTCCAGGGTGCACCAATTCACTTTGGGAGGATTTTCTGAATCTATATAGCCATGGTTCATAGTTGCCTGAATTATTTTGCTACCTAGAGTTAAGCACATGCTAGGCAGATGGAGGAAAGACTTTGCTTGTATCTTCTGGCAGACAAGTAGCACAGATGAGGGGAACAGAATCACAAGCTACATTCCCTTTCCCCAGTAGGTAGGTAACACTTGCCAACTCTGTGGGGGACAAAAGGAAATGCAGACTAGCAGGGATAAGAGATGATTGGGAAGGAGAATAGAGGCAGATTCTCCTGTTTTAAAACAAAAATGAGCATATGGGAAGTGAAGTCCTGCCCTATCCTGCATCTTACTCTGGTGCTTGAAATATTTTTCTTCCAGCTAGGTTCCAGTATAGAAAGGCTGAAAGTATCAGCACAGTGAAGTAACAATGGAGATGGCTTAAGTCTTTTTCTCCAGTGGAAGAACCTTTGCTTTGGAAAAGGAAACTATTGGATTCAGCACTACATGTTGATCAATGAATAATCACATGTACAGGACTTAGTGCTAGTATCAGTACAACAACACAGCTGGCAAGTTTAGAGTCATTCCAGCTGCTCAGAAGCTCTTATTCCTGAGAGGTCATTAGAGGCTTTATTTGTCAGGGCAGAGCTTTAAAGCTTGATGCCAGACAGGACTTTGCCTCTGCTTGTCTTACTTCAGCTGCATTGGATGGACTTGTGGTACCACAACTTGTAAAATCATCTAGAAATATTATCATTCCAGCTTGCTCAAGACAATATTTTCTGATTAGCTTTAAGTGCTAGTGTTTATATTTTGTCAATTCAATATTCTCTGATTAGCTTTAACTAACATTGTTTACATGTTTATCCAATTTAACTTTTCAGAAAGTGTAAATATCATGGAATCAATGAGTGTAAGATTTCGCTTAGACTTTTGGGATCTCCATTTTTATTAAAATTACTTTAAAACCAGAAGGGGGGGGGGTTAAAATAGATTTTCCTCCCCAATAGCAAGCTTATTCAAATGTTTTGATTTATCAGGCCATCTTGTGCGTACTTAAAAAAACACATTTTCTAATCCCTAGAGAAGTTTATAACGTGCTCAGTGAAAACTGAGTGTCAGCAAATGATGTAATCAAGTGGTAGAAGAAAAATTCAACAGAAACAGTTCAAGCTTCCTTTCTGATGGCCTTAGTAGAGATGAGACAAGGAGGAGAAAAACAGACTTCCAGGGCAATCCAAACACTTTCCTGGGAGTTGAATAAACCTGGGTAGGATTCTGAGTAGACCTACTTAGGCTTGCTCTGGAATATACCCAAAGTTTGGGTGGGTGATCCCAGTGATCCAACTTGTATGGGAATATAACCAAATGTTAGTGTCTTTAAACAAAGGTTGCTGGCATACTGGGACCATCACACTGGTGGAGAGGATGCTTCAGCCTTCTCCCCACACAGTTTTTCTGAGATGAAACAGCCCCATTGGAGGTACTGATTTCCCCACTGTGGGGCTGCATGTGCACTGAATAAATGCACATGCAGACCCACAGTGAGCCAAATAGGTCCCTCCAACATACTAAAGACAGTATGCAAAGAGAGGGAGTAGAAGGTTTCTTCCCACTGTGCTAGCTTTCTTGTTGAAGAGAACTGTAGATGCTAAGTAATATTCCGAGTTAGAATCCACCATCCTCAATCTGAAGTGAAGCAGCCCATTCTACCACCTCAAGGATCATCCACCACCTCATTCTGTTACATGTGTACACCAGGCCCTAGACAGACAGCAGAATGAGGTTGTAGAATTCTGAGGTGGTAAAATGGGATGTCCTTCATCAGACTGAAGGAGGGGAGAGCCATATTTTAACACTCTCCCATGTAAAAACTTCCTGCAAGTAAAAACATTAGCACCCTGGAGAGGGAGGTTCTAACATAACCATTCATATACAGTGCTAGTTGTCCAGTTTCAGAGAATTATTTGTATAAGGGAAATGTAGATCCTCAACAGCCTAAAGTGGTACAGTTCATTCTGCAACCTGAACACTTTGCTACCTCATTTCCACCTCATTTTCTGCATATCTAGGCCATGTGTGAGATGGCAAACTTCAAGGATGGCAAGCTAAGAAGGAGTCATATTTTTGAATGCTCCCCATAGGAAAAATTCATGCAGGTTGCAAATCAGTATTTATTTATTCATTTGAAATATTTATTAGCAAACTTTCTTCCTTATGGAGCTCAAGGTTGCTTACAATATCAATAAAATACACTAAATAGATTACATAAAAACATACAACCAAAATTTAAAGTCACAATTTAGGACTGCTTTAATCAAATGCAGACCTAACTAGAACCATCTTCAGTTCCCTCTTAAAGATCAAAAGTGAGGGGCCAGGTGCACCTGCCTGGAGAGGTTACTCCAGAATTATGGGGTTGCCACTGAAAAGGCCCTCTCTCATGTATCCACCAAACAAGCTTCTTTGATTGATGGGACAGTCAGGAGGGCCTCTCCCTGTGATGTTAATTCCTGGGCAGGAACTTATGGGAGAAGATGGTTCTTCAGTATACCAGAAAGAAGGCTATGTATCTTTGGTATGTTTATTTGCTAAAAATAGAGAGCTTCAGGGAGCATTTGTAATCTTTCCTATAAGGCTACAATTTTTTAAACTTCATACGAGATGGTACCTCTCTCCGGTGCGATTAAGACATATGCACCCGACCTATAGTCCCCTATGCTGGAAAGGATGTGGGGAAATCAGTGACTTTTATAATTGTTGGTGGTCCTGCCCAATAATACAATCCTTTTGGATACAAGTGGTAGAGGAAACTGGATGCTCGGTACATTGGCCCCTTCACCATGACTGAACAGATCAACCCTGTTGCCTTTCGGCTTGACCTGCCACGCTCCCTTCAGATCCACCCTGTATTCCACCACTCATTGCTGATCTGGGCACTTCCTCCAGATCCAAACCGGCCTCTGGTGTCTGCACCCCCACCTGTATGGATTGATGACCACAAAGAGTTCGAGGTTACACAGATCCTGGACTCCCGCTGCTGCTGCGGTCAACTGCAGTACCTCATTGAATGGGGATGTTGCAGCCACCAGACATTGGGCCCTGGATCCTTTTTTAAAAGGCTGTGGTGAAAAACAGGATACACATGTTTACGATTTTTGGGGAGGGCTAATTCAACAGTCACATCATTAATTTTCCGAATCACTCAGAAAGGGCCCACATATTTCCACCCTAGTTTTCGGCTGGGCTGCAAGCCTTTAATGTTCTTTGTAGAGACATAGACAGAGTCCCCTGGCTGCAACTCCCATCCTGGGTATGTTTTCTGTCAGCTTGCACTTTATAGGCAGCTTTCGCCTTGTCAAGAGTCTTCCCTATGAAGGGCCAGGCATTACATATGCCCTCACACCAGACCGCCACCTCCCCTCCTGGGCCACGCTCATCAGTCAGAAAGGGCAGAGGATTCCCATCATACCCATACACCACTTTAAACGGTGAAACCCCTGTGGAAGAATGGAGGGTGTTATTGTAGCAATATTCAGCGAACGGTAACAGTTCCACCCAATTATCCTGTTGATTGTCCGTAAAACATCTCAGAAATTTTTCCAGGGTCTGATTCACCCCTTCGGTCTGGCCATCCGTCTCTGGGTGGTAAGCACTGCTGAGGGCTCATTCCACTCCCAGGACCCTCAGAAGTTCCCCCTAGAACTTAGCAATGAACTGGGACTCACAATCTGAAATTATTTTATGGGGAGTATGGGGTCTGATGATGTGGTGCAGGAACGCATTAACAAGTGAGCGAGCTGTGGGCACTTTGTGGAATGGGACGAAGTGCGCTTGCTTGAAGAACAGGTCAACCACCACCCATAGTTTTACCCTTGCTAGGGGGTAGGTCCATGATAAAATCCATCGAGATCACCTCTCAAGGCCGGCTTGGGGTGGGCAGTGGTTGCAACAGCCCCAGGGGCTTCCCCAGCCAAGGCTTGCACATTATACAAGTTTGGCATGACTTAACAAACAAGGTAATGTTTTTGTGCATGCTTAGCCACCAGAACCTGTGTTGTAAAAGATGTAAAGTTTTTAAGTAGCCAAGATGTCCAGCCAGTTTAGACCCATGTCCAGCCAGTAAGACTTCCCCCCTGACGGATGGAGGAACGAATAGTCTATGTCCTTTGTACCAGCACCCATTTTCCAACACCCCGTTAGACTCCACCTCCCCTCGGTCGTCCTCGGAGAACACCGAGACGAACTTCAGTTCCCAGCATCCTTTGGGCTCCCCCGTCTGAGCTGACGCCTGACTGCGTGTGGTGACTGCCCCACCCAGCTGGGAGGGGGTAAACATAGAGTCAATGATGCCCTTCCTTTGGCTGTCATGCTGGGGGTGGCGCAAAAGGGTGTCTCCTAGGGAGTTAGATTTACCTGGGAAATGGTGCAGAGTGAAACTGAACTTAGAAAAGAAGTCTCAGTGTAGTTGCTTAGCATTCAGGTTCTGTGGAGTGCACAGCACCTCCAGGTTCTTATGATCGGTCCAGTCTTGAAAGGTACCTTAGCGCCCTCCAGCCAATGTCTCCATGTTGCTAACGCCAGCCTAATGGCCGCCGCCTCCTTATCCCACACCGACCAATTATGCTCAGTGGCATTAAACTTGCAGGACACATAACTGAGGGGGTGCAGTTTTCCATCCCAATCCCTCTTGTAAGATAGCCCCTTCCATGGCCACATCTGACGTGTCGACTTGCACTATGAATTTTTTTGTTTTTGTCCAGATGGGCTAGCACGGGCTCGGAGGTGAACAGAGACTTGAGGCAATCGAAAACCTCTTGACACTCTGAAGTCCAATGCAACCACGCCCCAGGCTTGGTACTCTCTGGGCCCCTCCCTTTGGTTTTAAGGAGGTCCGTGAGAGGCAGGCTGACCTGGGCAAAGTTAGAGAGGAAAGCTCAATAAAAGTTCGTGAATCCTAAGAAGAACTGGAATTGGCATCAGGTCCGAGGGGTTTCCCACCCCAGGACATCCTGGACCTTGGCAGGGTCCATCTCCAGTCCCCTGGCCGAGATGGGGTCGCCCAGGAAATCCACCTCGGGCTGATTGAACTTGCATTTGGATAGCTTGGCAAACAGTTTGTGGTCATAGAGTATCCTCCCGCACCAATTTCACGTGTGACTTTTTACCGGGAGAGTATAATATCTCATCTAGATAAGGCCTCCCCGAACAGGTGTTTGTGCAACACTTCATTAATCAAGTTCATGAAGACCCCAGGGGCCCCCTGGAGACCAAAAGGCATCACATGGTATTCAAACTGCCCCAGCGGGGTACTGAACGCGATCTTATATTTGTCACCTTTCTTAATGCGCACCCGAAAGTATGCATCCCGTAGGTCTAATTTGGTGAAAACCTTCCCCTTCGTAACCTCCACCAACAGGCCTTTAATCAGGGGCAGCGGGTAAACGTTGGTGGCAGACACCGCATTTAAACCTCTATAGTCAGTACACAGTCTGAGGCCCCCATCCTTCTTTCGGAAGAGGACTGGGGCTGTGAACGGGGAGGAGACTGGGTGAATGAAACCTCTGGCCAGGTTTTTATTGATGGATCTCCGCAGCTTCTCCTTTTACCCCGGACTCATTGCGTACAACTTGCCTTTAGGCAATTTCTGGCCAGGGAGTATTTCAATGGCACAGTCAGAGTTGTGGTGGGGGGAGTAGCTCGTCAGCCTCCTCCTCTTCAAATACCTTAGACAAGTCTCTGTACTCAAGGGGGATGGCGGAGAGCTCCTCATGTGCCAAGCAAGCTCACAGAGGTTCCTCTGGGGGAGCCTGGCCCTAATTCTCCTCCCAGGAATGAGTGGCATCACGGTGCGATGAACCGCACCCTCCCCTCATCCCAGACAATGTACGGGTTGTGGTTGTGCAGCCACAGACTCCCCAACACCAGCGGGACCTGGGAGGTGGGGTGATGACTAAGGGCCGATGCTCCCAGTGATCTCCCACCCCCATCCGTAGAGGGACCGTTTTGAATTTACACGGCTCCTTCATGGCTGAACCATCCATTTGGGTGAATATGATGGGATCGGGGAGTTTGACAACCTGAGCCCATCATCATCAGGGAGGGATTAATCAAATCCCTGGCACACACTGAGTTTATTAAAGCCTGCACCCTCACATGGGTCCCCAATTCAGGGTTCATTACAGTCACAGTCACAAAGAAGGGGGGGGGTAGTTGCTCACTGTCTTCGGCGCCACTTGAGTTCAGACCTGCTGCTCTGCGCCACTCACAGCAAGTCCTGGTCTTTTCCTGCCGGTTCATCCTCATCTTCACTGTTGGGCACCGAATACCCTTCCAGGCTGTTGACTTGGAGAGCTTGTTGGAACTTTGGCTTGGCTGTGTTCTTTCGCACTGGAGTGTCTTGTCGTTTCTTCTCTAGTGCTTCACCCCCGGAGCAGGACCCACAGACCCTGGGCAAGAGGTGGCATAGTGGCTGCCTTCTCCACATCTGAGGCAGAGCCCTTGCTTCATGCACTGCTCCTGAACCCCCTCCTTGGGCTTAGGCAGTTTGGGCTTCGACCCTGGGGTTCCCCCTCTCGGGTAAGTGGCTGTGTTGTCGATCCGGATCATTTGTAGGTGACTGCATCTGCTACCTCCCGCATCCAAGCATTCAGGGAGAATTGGGTGCACGCTGCATAAGATGGTCTCATGGAGCTCAGGGTTCAACCCCAACCGATACTGCTCAGCCAACACCCCATCAGGCCACCCCTGGATCTTAGCCATGTACCTTTTGAATCCCCTGGTGTATTCTCGCATGGTCTTCCGCCCTTGCTTCAGGGTACGCAGGTGGTTGCACACCTTTATTTCTTCCATCAGGTTCTCATATTGTGCTCAGAGGGCCCACATGAAAGCATCCACCTCCTGCAGCTCCGGACCCTGGGTGTTGTGGAGGCTGACATACGAGTCCGCCACTCCATCCCTCAATTTGGAGGCGATGTGAGTAACTCTCCTCTCATCGGAGGGGAATAAGTGACCCCGGTACTACATGAACTTCTCCACTTGCACCACAAAGAAAGCCAGCTTTTCAGGGGTCCCGTCGAAAGTGGTTTCCAACAGCTCCTTTGGCTGATGTTCCCTTGGAGGGGGCTTCTGTGGCCTGGGTTCAGGAGCTGGTTCCCCTGGAGGTCCTGGTAGTGGGTTTGGGGGAGGAGGAGGTGGCAGTGGTGCTATGGGGGGCACCGGATGGAGAAACGACATCTCCCCTTGTACCACCTGGGCCACCAGTCTCGGGATGTCCAGCAGGGTTCCTTCGAGCATGCGGGTCGTCTTGGTCTGGGACAACTCAATTTGGGTGAGCCGCTTCTCCCAGCCTCCCTCCTTGGCCAGGTCCTACCGAGGGTGCCCCTGTGAGGGTCTGTAGTCATAGCAGCTCCCACTCCACGGGGCGGGAGTCAGCATCCATGATTCCTGGGTTGCAGCTTTGAACAGGCCCCATCGTTTAGGCTTGACCACATCTCCGAACAGCCGAGGAATTGCTCCTCCCTCAGTCTCCGACACCGGCACCTGCGTCAGGGGTATGGTGACCAGGGGAGTGGTGGTGACCGAAGTAGTCACCGGTGGGGTGGTAGTTGGTACCGGGATGTCAGTACTCACTGGTACCACCGACTCCTCTTCTCTTCTCATCTTCAGGAGAGATACGGGTAGAGGAAATGATAGATTCCTGACACTCTGTCAGGCTTCCCAGTCAAGACACTCAACAACATTTATGCAGAAGTTTCAGTTTATTGAGAGCTAGTACTCAGGACACCATGAACACTTGTGTCAGGAATGGTGAGATAATGATTAGAATCTTCAGATATACCCCCTTCATACATTACCCCCTGATATAGTAAAGCCAATAGGCAAGCACCTGAAGACGCAGGCAAAAAGCAAGTTACTTTCCTAGCAGGAAAATAGGAGCAGGCAGAGTAGAGGCTTAAAGGACACTAGACAGATAACAGCGTGCAGGCTAAGGGGAAAGGGGGATGGGAGGAGGGAGAGGAGGAGAGCAACCCACACATTCCAAACATCCTCATTCCGTTTGGGAATGAGGATGAAGCAGGAGGGTAAGTAGCCGGGCCTTCTGACACACTTCCGGTGATGTCAGGGGGTGTGGCATTCTGTCACTTCCGGTGATGTCAGGGGGCGTGGCATATGCAAATAAGTTATGCTAATGAGTTATGCTAATGAGCTCCGGCAGCTCTTTTTCTACAACAAGACCCCTGCCTAGCAGGAAAATAGGAGCATGGAGAGTAGAGGCTTAAAGGACACTAGACAGATAACAGCGTGCAGGCTAAGGGGAAAGGGGGATGGGAGGAGGGAGACAAGGAGAGCAACCCACACATTCCAAACCATGGCAGCACATAGGGAGATGTATTTGTGGGCCTGGGGAAATACCTCTTCAGTTTTCTTGTTGAATTCATTTTGGTGCCAGTTTGGTGTAGTGGTTAAGTGCACGGACTCTAATCTGGGAGAACTGGGTTTGATTCCCCATTGCTCCACTTGCAGCTCCTGGATGACCTTGGGCAAACCATAGTTCTGTCAGAGCTGTTCTCTCAAGGACAGTTCTGGAAAGAGCTCTCTCAGCCCCACCTACCTTACAAGGTGTCTGTTGTGGGGAGGGGAAGCAAAAGGAGCTTATAAAGCGGGTAGTGAAAGGTGGGATACAAACCCAATCTCCTCCTCCTCCTCCACCTCCTCCTCCTCCTCCTCCTTCTCCAGAGAAAGTGACCTCTGTAGCCTGGAGATCAGCCATAGTTCCAGGAGATCTCCAGGCACCTAGAGGTTGGCATGCCTACTGGATAGAGATTCCCTGGTGAGCTCTTATCTTGTGGGCACTGGGAACTGCACTGTTGTTGTTGTTTTTTTGCACTAGAAATAGACCTGCTTGCACTGATTTCTGTTTCCCAGCCCTTCCTTCACAACCTGTAAAGCAGAACACTTTTGCTACATCACCATTGTATACCAGCATTCTGTCCTTTGAAGGAGACAACTTTGCCAGTAAAGCCAGAGTTGCTCTGTACTTTGCACTCTGCAGGGATAGGGAAGAAAATGCTATCGAATTAAAACTATTCTATTTTTTTCCCTCCCTGAATGCTAATAAAACAAAATAAAATAAATCTGTCGTCAGAACAAAAGGTAGCAGCTGTTGAATGGTGCCCTGTTAATTCTATTTAACAGTTCCAGGTAAAAAGAGAACAATATTGTAGCTGACTGAAATAGCAAAGAGAATCTAGAAAGACATGAATTAAGGTGCTCAAAATGTGAGATTGGTTGAGTAAATTGATTCAGCATCCTTTCCCTTGCAGAAAGAGATGTTTGGATTTTATTTTATTATATGTTTTAGCAAGCCATGAAAACAGATTTTTTACCTCACACACAGTTTAAACCATTTGTATAGTTGACACAAAGCATTTTAAATCCTGATCTGTCATGATCACTTACATACATCATTTTTAAAAGCAGTTTTTGCTTCTTTCTGATTGCATGCAAGATCTTTTCTGGGAGTGGCAATGACAACCTTGACTACCTGCAGCTGGAACAGAGCTTCTTCACCACTACAAAAGTAAGCTTTACTGTAATTAAATAATCATTATGAAAGAATCTAGGAGCTAGCGATAATGGGAAAATGGACACATCTGTTTACTTTGCAAAAGTCAAGGCAAATAAAAAAGCTGAGCATCAAGTGGTCCTCCTTAATTTTTTTTTTTGGAGGGAACAATGTTTAACAAGCACCACGTGCATATTTATTATTTTTAAATAATTAAAAGAGTTTCTTTAAGCAGTATCATTCGACTTCAGTTTGTAAGATAGGTTCATATTTTATTACAACTTCTACTTAAGTCCCTGGTCATGTTATTAGATATTGGCTTGGATCTAAAAGCTGAGAGATGGACAGGGGAGTACAACCCTGTTAATTCTTCTGGACCTTTTGGTGGCTTTTGATACCATTGATCATGGTATCCTCCTGGATCACCTTTCTGGACTGGGAGGCACTGTTCCATGTTGTTTCCCGTCCTGCCTCAAGGGTGGGTTTTAGAGTGTTGTCTGGCAACCTGCCTTTGGCCAATGGGGTTCCCTAAGGTTCCATCTTGTCCCCCATGCTTTTCATCATGAATGTAAAGCTGCTGGGAGAGGTCATCCAGAGATTTGGGCTGAGCTGCGACCAATAAGCAAATGACACTTAGCTCTTTCAGGCTACCAGCAGATCACAGGGAGGCTACAGAAAGTGTGAACAGGTGCCTCAAGGAAGTTTTGGAATGGACGAGGGCTAACAAGCTAAAAATTTAATTCTGACAAAACAGAGGTGCTATTGGTGAGGGAAGGTCTCACCAGGGAAATGTGTTATCCCCTGTTCTGGATGGGATTGCAGTTCCCCTAAAGGAGCAGATTCATAGCTTGGGGGTGTTGCTGGACCCAACCTCCTGTTGGATATGTTGGAAATATGTGTATGTTGCAAGGTCTAATTCAGTCACTATAGGGTTAATCTGTTTACCTTGTGTGCTATTATTTAGACTGACCTGGAAGGGAAACCTGGCATGGAGTGAATGGGAAGAAAGCCTGGGAAATCTCAGTATGTTTACTCACAATCATTGGTTACTGTATTCAGATGATTTCCTTCTAGGGGTCAAGAAGAAGAAGAATCTCCATTGTTGTTGCTGTTGTTGTTGTTGTTGTTGTTGTGAGACTGTGTGGTCAGTCTGCTCTGTAGCTGTAGAAATGTAGCCTTAGGTCTTTGTTATTTTGTAGATTTTCCTGTGTACCCTTCCCTTAGAAATAAAGATTTTTACACATAAAGAAATGCCTCCTCTCCAGTGAAGCAGAGATCCATTGCAAACTCTGAATATCTAAGTATTTTTGACAATTTTTCCAACAGGATAAACATGTGGCAGCAGTTGGGGTGCCTGGGGCACCTTTCATGAGATTCAGCTGGTGAGCCAGCTGCGGCCCTTCCTAGGCAGAAAAGATCTGGCTACTATGGTGCATGCCCTGATGACATCTAGGTTAGATTACTGGAATGTACTGTATATGGGCATGCCCTTGAAGACTGTTGTCCAGAAGCTACAGTTGATACAACATACTGTGGCCAGACAACTGGAGTGGGTCATGGGGACCATATCACTCTAGTTTTGTTCTACTGGCACTGGCTTCCAATTTGTTTCCAGTCTCAATTCAAGGTGCTGGTATTAGCCTTTAAAACCCTGTACAGCCTTGGGCCAACACACCTTAAGATCTGCCTTCTCCAGCCCCGCAGCTAGCAACTTTTTGTGGGAGGGGCAATTTTTTGCTCTGGGGGCCAGCCATTATATTTCTGTATGAAGCTATGTGCATTCTTTCCTCCCCACCCCGAACTGTGCTGGTTCAGATGGGGCTGATCGACTAACTGCAAGCCAGTGTACTTCAGAGCTGCAGAGTGGACAGCTGGAATATTGTGCCTTGTCCCATTCAATGACTTCCCTGCAAGGTGCATGGAGGATTGCCCAGCCTCACCCACACTTTTTGCAACATTGCTGTCTCTGGTTCCCCTGCTGGTGCCTGCTCCACGCAGCTGCTTAGGAAGGTGCCCTGAGCAGTGCCTCTGGAACAACCTGCCCATCCCTCCTCCAGGTGATCCTAGCTCCCTTCCCTGAGCCGTTCCCATTAGTGGCTCAGCCTAGGGGGGAGCTCCCTTGCCTGTGCTTCTTCTTCCTTCTCCCTCCACTCCAGGCACTGGTGAGGTCACTTGTCAGTCACACCACACACACCCCTCCCCCAGCATGTAGGATTACTTCTTCCTTCTACAAACACAGGAAGAGTCACCCGCCTCTCCCTGGTTGCAGAACTTTGAAGAAAACCTCACTCTTAAGTTTGACCAGGAGATGGTCTTGCGAGATTGGACCTATGATCCTATGCAGCCCCTGTTTGACCAACAGGCACATAGCTACTGTGGAGCTCAGGGGGAGGAGAAACCAAGGCTCAGATTGGGGCCCCTGGAAGAAACGTTAGGGGGCCAGGCCCTATGGACCATGCGTTAGCTATGGGCTTGTCCTTATCCCATATGAACCTAACCACTCACTCCGCGCTCATCCTCAGAGACCCTGCTTTGGTTGCCCCAACCATCTAAGGCTAGATGGGTGGCAACCCTAGAAAGGGCATTCTCCATTGTGGCCACAGAACTTTAGAGCTCCCTCCCCAGGGAGATTCATCTGTCTTACTCTATCAGTGTCTTTCACCAGCAGGTGAACACCGTCCCCCTGCAATAATGGTTATTGGCCCTCCTTCTGGTGCTGTTTTTTATGTGTTTCTAATTGAATTTTATAATTTTAACTGTATAATTGCTTAAATGTTTTAATGTTTTTATGTTAGCAATCTTGTAGAACCTGACTGGGTGAAGAGGCAGCATAAAATGTTTTCAATCGATAAAATAAACAAATAAAGATGTTCTTGGTTGAGTAGAGAGCACTTTTGTCCTCTGATACAAGCCAAGAGCCTCCGTTTCTGTGGATTTCCCATCCAAGGGACAGAAGATGGTGAAGACAGAAAAAAAATCTGTTCTACAACTTGAGCAGAGCTTGTGGCTTTTTTGGATCCAACACATTATTCTGAATCCTGTCATATTTTTCTACACATTTGTCATCTGTCTTGGTATAATTGCTGTATATTTTGTTAAATTATAAGAAAGCAGAATTAAATAAAAACAGTGTTTGAGCTTCACAAGGAAATTCTTCAGTGTATATCCATGTAGATGTTAGGATTTAAAATGTTGTTTAGACTTTGTCTTGTTTAAAATACATTATTTTAAGCCTCAAGCTTACCCAGAAGGCGGCTGGGAAATAATGGCAGGAAATTCTTTTGAGCTACATTCAAGTGGAGGCTCAGCCAAGCCTTCAACCTGTCTCCCACTCTGTGTTCTAGCTGACGGGATCATAGCTACAGGTCATTCATCTGTATTGCTACATCAGACAGTGTGCTGTATGCCTTTGGGCATGAAGAGGTAGAGATTGTGCTCAAAAATCTTCCTTGCTAAAGACTGCTGCATTGTGCAGCCACAATGACTGAACACAGTCTAGATCAGGGGAGTCGAACTCATTTCTTATGAGGGCCGGATCTGACATAAATGAGACCTTGTTGGGCCGGGCCATGTGTGTCATAAAACGTAATGCCAGGTAGCAGAGATATAAACTTTAAAAAGGACACAAACACAAAGGTTTTTTTAAAACTTAAAATAAAAACATGCATACAACATTAGCACTCTTGCAATATTTTGTTTATTTAGCAGTCTCTGATAACTTGCACCTCTTGCTTTGAATTATTGCATCAAAATGTCTGTGCTGTTGCAATTTTGAGTATGCTGTTCAAGTATGTATCTGTAAACTGCAAACCTACTTTTGATTTATTGACATTCACCACAGAAATCCCATGCTCAGAGTTCTGAGATTAGGACCCAGGGGAAAACATGCAATGGCCGAATGATTGAGAGAGTCTGGCGAAGCAAGCTATGATGCAGCAGCAGAACTGGAAGCAGGAGTTCCAGTGCGGGCCTGATAGAAGCTCTCCGGGGGCCTGATCCAGCCCCTGGGTCGCATGTTTGACCAGGTGGCCAATTTTCATTAGACATACAATTACATTTGACACTAAAAATATCTGGCATTTCTAACAGAGGTGGTATAACATCAGTGGCAATTAATCATGTGCTCCTTGTTATATGGGGAAGGAAGGTGGCATGGTATAGCTCAGTCTCATCAGATCTCAGATGCTAAGAAGTGTCAGTACGGGGGTGGGAGACTACCAAGGAAGACTCTGCAGAGGCAGACAATGGCAAGCACTTCTGCTTCTCACTTGCCGTGAAAGCCCATTACTAGGGAAGCCATAAGCTGGTTGTTACTTGAGGCACCAATATCCATATTTTCCTTGCTATACCATTTCTTGTGAGCATTTTTGGTCAATAACACATTATTCCATCCCACACAGTAGCAGACCATACAACTCCAGTTACCACTCTGCTTTCTGAATATCAAGTACTAGCCAGGACCATGGTCAGTGCTGCCTCTAGTCCTATAAGGGTCTGTTCTGCAGAGGACAGTCCCTGAGGTATGGGACTGGGCACCAAAAGAATGTACTGATCCATTGACCAAGCAAAGACCAAAGGCCAGGCTCCCCATATTTCTACTGGGCTTAATACTGTCCACTAGTCAGACAAGCTTATGGTATGCCCCTTATTCCTTTTTCTGCTTTAAGAGAGTTCTGGAATATCTGCATGTAGCTCACTAAGACAAATCTCTGCTCATGTGGTTCTGGGTTCAGACACCACAGTCCCTGATATTGAATGCTGTTTCCTGTTAACCCCATTATTAAAGTCAGGCAAGCGGCTCTCATAGTTGTATCAGAGTGACAATAATTTAAACAACTTCATAACACAGAAAGAGCTTTCCAGTTAGCTAGCTCTCAGAATAACCCAGTGATGTAGGGCACTGCGATTCCCATTATGCAGATAAGAAGTTGTGGCTGATAGTGATTTGCCCACCTAATGATTCCATGTCTGAGATGAGATTTGACCCAGGCATCCATGTGCAATGCCATCAGTATCTGCAGCCTCTCAAACCAGATGATTAAAATCTAGAGTTCCAACTGAATGTGGTTCATTTGAAATGATTCACACGTTGCAGTCATCATCTTTTTATTTTAAAAAGTTTACAGAACAGACAAAGCTAAGATACTGAAAAGCCAAGAGAAAATGCACAGATTTCTTTATTTCTCATTTGAGTGAATATGTCTGTTTTTTGATCATCTTGAAAGAAAATTAATCAAAATTCAAGTTTAGTGGCACCTTTAAGACCAACAAAGTTTTATTCAAGGTATAAGCTTTCATGTGCATGCACACTTCTTCAGATACATTGAAACGGAAGTTACCAGTCCATACATATAGGTAGAGGGTGAACAGCCAATTAGCCTACAACACAGTGAAGATGTTTAACAGATGCAAGGACCAAACAGGAATAACAAGCTTAGTTTATATGGTCACCATTTTTTTGGATTTAGTTCTGGGGGGAAATATAGTGAAGCAAATACATATATCAAAATTGGAGATGATATATAAATGTACCCTTTATAATTGTGAACTGCTGAGAGTAATTAACTGAGACCCTGTTGTTATGCTCCATCCATCTTCTCTCAGGTGGAGTGTGAAAAAATACTGTCTGACCATCAATCAGCTCCAGGTTGAGAAATTCTTGGAAATGTGTAGGTGGAGCCTCCAATGGAGCTGGTATTATTTTCCTCTCCTCCTTTTTATTCACACAAAAACCTTGGGAGGTAGATTAGTCTGAGACCGATTTCCCACAGCTGCTCCTCTGTGCTCACTCCTCTCTTTGCACCGATGGTACATGTCAATTTTCCACTAGAAGCCACGTGGCCGCATTTTGACCCGTGGCTTTGCCCGATTTTGCCCATGGTTTCGTAATTCTCAAAAAACGGGATCACAAAACCACGGGGGAAATCGGGCAAAGCTGCGGGTCCACCACAAATTATGCAAGACTCCACCACAAATTATGCAAGAATTTCCCAACCTGGAGCTGGCAACCCTACGTCTAGCCTCAATAAGTCTTCCCTCAAAGGCCAAAATAGGCCTGGAAAGCCCCTTCCCCGGCCTTTTACTCTCTGAAACCCAGCCTTGGAATCTGTGGTTGCCTAGCAACTGCCACTGAGGGAGTCCATTGCTTAAAGCTACAGGGACTCATTTTATCACTTTCACTTTTTAAAAACCACCTTTTTCATCGGCTTCCATTTTGACTGTATGATTTTTCTTCCACATCTGATCCCTGTAATACTGTTGGTATGCACAAACATATAAAGATGCTTTTGCAGTGATCCCTTCATTTCATTTATCTTCAGGGCTCTAGTCGGGGGGGAGCTCTCAGGTATGGAGCTCCGGAAGAGAACCTCTAGGGGGTGGGGCGGTCACGTGGTGAAGCCCCGCCCCTTCTTTACCCCGCCCTCTGCTTCGATCCTCATTCCGTTTGGGAATGAGGATGAAGCAGGAGGGTAAGTAGCCGGGCCTTCTGACACACTTCCGGTGATGTCAGGGGGTGTGGCCTTCTGTCACTTCCGGTGATGTCAGGGGGCGTGGCATATGCAAATAAGTTATGCTAATGAGTTATGCTAATGAGCTCCGGCAGCTCTTTTTCTACAACAAGACCCCTGATTATGATACATGTTTGACTTTCTGTTTAGTTTAAGATTAGAGAGAGCAAAGACCATCAGTCTCCCAGGAGGTTTTTCCTTTCTGCCCAAGGCCGCCTTCTGTTTGTACTGTATAGCCCAAGCTAAACCAGAAACCAGCCACTTCAGCACCATTTTTTGTTATGTAAAACTGTTTCTTTTAACTAGCCTGAGTTTATCAGAGCTCAGAAGCTAAGTGGTATTGCCATGGTCAATACTTGGATAGGAGACCACCAAGGAAGATCAGGGTTGCTATGAAGAGGAAGGCAATGGCAAATCACCCCTACTGATTTCTTGCCTTGAAAAGCCCATGAGGGGTTGCCATAACCCAATTCCAACATCAAGGCACTTCATTATTATTAAAGCTGTTTCTTACAGTTGTTTAGGTTTAAGCATTCAGTAACACAATTTCTATGCAACTTTTGTCAACAGGACACAGGATACTTTGTTTTACATATATTTTGAAATGGGAGGAAAAGGGAGCTGTACCTCCATTGTCCTCTCATATGCCCTCATCTCAGTGACATGCCAGTTGGCTGACAGGGAACAAATTAAAATGAATCTGGGACTCTTTTCAGATTTGCAGAAAGATCTGGCCTGCCCATTCATAGCTCCAGTCACTGGAGTTAAGTATTCAAATAGCTGGCTATCTTTGCTATTCAAATCCAAAGAACTGAGCACTGATACCCTGCCACAAATTTTGTTAGTCTTTAAGGCACTACCTGACTCTTGTTGCTATTTGAATATAAGATAGTTCTTCCACAATAGACAATTATGATACATGTTTGACTTTCTGTTTAGTTTAAGATTAGAGAGAGCAAAGACCATCAGTCTCCCAGGAGGTTTTTCCTTTCTGCCCAAGGCCGCCTTCTGTTTGTACTGTATAGCCCAAGCTAAACCAGACACCAGCCACTTCAGCACCATTTTTTGTTATGTAAAACTGTTTCTTTTAACTAGCCTGAGTTTATCAGAGCTCAGAAGCTAAGTGGTATTGCCATGGTCAATACTTGGATAGGAGACCACCAAGGAAGATCAGGGTTGCTATGAAGAGGAAGGCAATGGCAAATCACCCCTACTGATTTCTTGCCTTGAAAAGCCCATGAGGGGTTGCCATAACCCAATTGCAACATCAAGGCACTTCATTATTATTAAAGCTGTTTCTTACAGTTGTTTAGGTTTAAGCATTCAGTAACACAATTTCTATGCAACTTTTGTCAACAGAACACAGGATACTTAGTTTTAAATATATTTTGAAATGGGAGGGAAAGGGAGCCGTACCTCCATTGTCCTCTCGTATGCCCTCATCTCAGTGACATGCCAATTGGCTGACAGGGAACAAATTAAAATGAATCCAGATAAGACTGTGCTGATGCTGTTCGAGAAGGTTGATGTCCTGGAGGCAATGGCTCTACCAGTCCTAGACAGGATAATTTTATCTTTGGAAGACCGTATAAAGAGGTTTGGGACTGTCTCCCTATTTGAATGTTATTGATTTAGCCATGCCTCCATCCCTTCTCTGTCCATCTCCCCCTCTCTATTTCCCCCCTTTCTCTGACACCCCTTATCTGACAACCTACTGCCCTCTCTGTTTCTCCCTCCCCTCTTCTCTCACAGTCACCCCTCTTTCTCCCCTCTCCCCTTATCTGACAACCTACCCCCTTCTTTGTCAATTTCCCTTCTCTGGGCCTGGCCGTGGCAGCTGCAGTGGCTGGAAGCTGCTCCAGGCCCAGACTGGCTCCCCCATCACTGAGCCAAAGTGTGGCTTCAGGCCTCTAGGCCTGGCAATAGTGGCAGCAGTGTCTGGGAGCCGCTTTGAGCCTGGAGCAGCTCCTGACTGCTGCCGCCGCCACCATGGCTGGGCCCAGAGTGGTTTGCAGATGCTGATGCTGCCACAATCGGGTCTAGAGTAGCTCCTGGAAGCCTACGTAGTTGGCCCCAGAGAGGCTCCTGCCTGCTACTGCTGCAAGGACTGGAGTGGATCTTGGACATTTATGCTACCACTGGGCCCAGAACACCTCCCAGTCGTGGATGCCGCCACTGTGGCCAGGCCTGGAGTGGCTCACAGTGTCCACCTACATCAGTGCAGAAGAAAAAAAAGGGACGTGTCTGCCCATGAGTAGACAACACTTTTTGTTTCGGGGTCATTTAAATCCCCATCTATTTTGTGAAGGTTTCTTATTTTTATGAAAATCTGGTAGTCCCCTAAGTTTGCAGGAAAATCTGTTTAGTGTCAGAGAGGCCCCAGCCCACAGATTTTGTTACCTGCAGATGGGGGGCACACTTGAAAAATAGATATATAGATTGCATTTTTCTGCCACATTGTTATTTGTTACCTGCCTTGAATCCCTCCAGAAACAACTATGTCAGTAGACCTGCTTGTCACAGCAGAGGGGAAGGAGCGTGGACCATTCAAACAAAGTGTTGGAGAACTGCAGCTGGGCTTTCTCCTCCTTTTGCAGACACGTTAAAGGCAGTCTCCAGAGTCAGAGGTGGCAACCCAACAGCTGAATAGAATGTTTATCAAATAAGTACATTTTTATGGCTTTTGAAAGGTGGACATTTGTGACTACATTCTGTTCTTCCTTTGTGCTCTTGAGTGTAGGTGAGTTCTATTCAACATCTTTTAGTTTAGTCATTTAGGGAGGGACAGTGAGTATGTGCCTCAGAAACATCCATGACTGTGAAGGCCACTGGGCAGTATGATGAGGGAGAGGCTGAAGTTAGCATGGAAGACAATGTCTACTGCAGGCTGGTTGAAATATACTGGGTTCAGACAAGTAGAGTGATTAGCTCATGTTTATGAAGTGGTTTCAGTCCCAAAACTAAGACAAACTTGCAGGGTCAGAGCCCTGCTTATATTCGTACCACACACCACACCCAACACACACCCAACTCCCTACGATAGGCTATTTACAAGGTATTGTTAAGCAATTGGCTATTACTAGGATCCGAGTCAATCTATTGGTTCATTCTAGGATCCTAGCCTTCTATTGTCATGCATTCTAAGCTCCGCTATTTCACATGTCCATTGCAAAGCCCATTCACAAGTCCGGTTCCATCGCAATACATAACACCCCTCCCCCCCCAGGTTCAGACATTCTCAGCTGACAAAGTCCCTTAAATAAGCGGGACACTGCCACTCGTGGGTTGAGTGGTGAAGCTCCACTAGCGGGACCATGGGTGCAGGAACCGCTTTGGGGGCTGGTCCCACCGAGGAACTGGGGACCGGTGGTGGTGCTGGCGCGGTGTCAGGGGCCTTGGCAATGGCTGGTTCTGGCATTCTGGCAGCTGTCTCTGATGGCTGCACCCTGGCTGCTGGCCATGCACTTACAGTTGGTGAGTTGTCCTCAGCCTCAGGACCTGGTGTGTCCTCGTTGCTATCCTCTGGCTGTGATACGGATGATCTCGGGTCTGCAGGGAGGCGGCAGCTGCAGAGTTGGTTGATGTGCCGACTTAGCAGCTGACCATCTTCCATGGATACCTCATAGGACACACCATTGCCAGATTTAGTGCAGCTGAACAGCTGATTTCACTGGACTGGACTGATTTCACAGGGACCAGTTCAGACATATAATATGAAAATGGTACTGAATGCAAAATAAAATAAAACAACCTCTTTATTTGAAACAACCACAACAGGGTTGTTTCCTAGCTGCTTTTAAACTCATCTGTTCTGTCACCTCCACCCACATTAGGGGTTTGGTTTTTAAAAAAATAAGCCCACCAGGTGATAGGCAATTTTGAATCAGCACACATCAAGTTAACTTAATCAAATGACTAATGGCCTTTGTGCCTCTTTTGCCTCTGAGGACTGAGTTTGTACTAAGTATCAAGAGAGAGTTCCTTTGGCAATAATGTATGCTAAAATGAATTAGGAATTTTGCCATTGGACCTTCGGCAGCTGGGTGATATGCAGGACAGATTAATGTATATCTGTAGATGTTTATGGGTACCTCCCTGTGGGGGCAGCAAGAGTTGTATGTTTTCTTGTGATAGTTGAAGGTTGGTTAAATTAGTCAGAGTAGGGAGGGGGAGTGCAGCAATTATAATCTATTTAGGAGTTAATGGGCAGATCGAGAAGGCAGTGAACTTCGACACTTCCAAAAACACTATTAGCAGTTTCAGTTTTCATCTCCATTGCACAGGTGCAAGATTTGTGTGATATCCTCTCAAACTGGCAGTTGCACAAATGCACCTTGAGAATAATTGCTGGCTTTTATGTCAGGCAGCCTCATACAGTGGTGAGCAGATCAAGGAGCTATAACTATAATTCAGAAATTTGGAAAACATCTTCATGTCCACTGAATCTGAGGGAGGAGCAAAATAACGCCACTGGGCCCACCTTCAACCATCTATTATATAGGTGCTCCAGAGGCATAATCATGTGTTGTTCCCATACCTGCCACATGGGAACTGTCAGGAAGTTTGCTAGGGTTGCCAGGCCCCCTGGTGGAGGTGGGGGTCTCCTGCTGCCAGGTGGGGGAACTTGCCCCCCAAAAGAGGGAGATCCATCCAACATGCAGTGACATGCCTATGTCACTGCCCACATCACCACAGGTGATATCATTGCACCCGGTTGTCAGGACAACACGCTGGTATTTGAGCAAAAACTCCATGGTAGAAGCCAAATTTACCATAGAGTTTTTTGCCCAAATACCAGAGTGTCTCCCCCGACATCCCAGAAGTGATGATATCACTTCCAGGCCATGTGGTCAGTGATGTAGACATGTTGCTGCACATCGGATGGGCCTCCCTGCTGCTCCCGATAAGTGCCCCACATCCCCTGCCAGTTGCCAGGAGGGACCTGGCAACACTACAATTTGCTCAACCCCTTAAATGTGTGATAATGTGCTATAGTACTAATAACCATGGCTGATTTTGTAATATTCCATGGTTGCTGTTTGGTCCATCCATAGTTATTGGTTCTGCTGCTATAAAGACTTTAGTTCTTCCTGTCCCTTCATGTGCTGTAGCAGCATTTCCTCACAAATTCCTAATGCTTTGTTTACAGTAGTAGATAGTTGGGTGGAAGGTTAAAAAAAGCCCTCATTGTATATAATTTAATTATTCATGCATATTCTCCACAGGCATTTTTACCTGTTAGGTTTTTTCCTCTATTTTAGTGGTTCCTCTGTTACAGCCACCTGACATATATGCACACGATCTTCAGAAAAATGCAGGGTGGTGGTGGGGAAATCCCAGTGAGAGTCACTTTGCACATTAAAATCAAAATGAAGTGTATGTGCACATATCCTGTCTGACCCCCTTATCACACAACAAACATCAGGGTATGGTTTTTCAGTAACGAAAGAAACCTTGAACACCCTGATATATATATGAAAATTTAAAAACAAACAAAGGAAAAAAAAACTCATGAAAGCTGCAACTATTTAAAACTTTCAAAGTACATAGCAACACTTTGAAAATACGAAAATATGGATGGTGGGGGGAGAAGGGGAGACAGAACATTCTTTAAAAGAAGAATCTAACTACAAAATAAAACCTTCTGCACTTAACATCACCATCCACAGATTCTTAATACTAGCAGACATTCAACCATATAAGAAGAGTGTGGAAGTCTTAACAGTTGGTAAAGTCTCCAAATTTATCATACATAAGACCGAAGGGTAGAAGATAAAGTACCCTGTGTTTATATACTAATACAGAGGATAAGACAGAAAGCTATACCAATTGGTAAGCTGTCTGTCTGTATCCATTCTATAGAAAAACTGTAATCTGCTGACCATGGACAGTTTGGCTGTATAAGTTTTGTTGTTGTTTTGTTTTTGATGGGGTATTGAAGGCAGCAGTATATCTGAGAAAGTAAGAATTTTCTCATTACAGGTGGTGCAGAATTGCTTGGCTTTGTGTTTCCCCCCCCCCCTTAGAAGGCATCAGGCCACACTTCAGGAACAAACTCTTTGCATGCCTGCAGAATCCTAGCCGTTTGTAGCCCTTTGTATGGTAAATCATCACTCTTAAAAATCCATAAATGTAGTTTCTTTAGAAAGGAAATATACCTTTTAAATAGAGATTGGTGAAAACAGACTGTATTTAATCCTCAGACTTTATCTACACTATACTTCATAGACAAGGATATAGAAGCCACATACAAAAAACAAAACAAAAAAAATCATTAAGACTCACTGGTTAATTACAAGGCTCTGGGCAGCTTATAAAAGATGGCAGAATGTGCCGAATTAGCATAAAACCATAAAAAATAAAAACACTATAAAATATTCTTAACATTACAACAATACATTAAGGTGCTCGCAGTATTAAAATAGATGGCATAAATTTTCATTCCGGCAACCTTCTGATCTTACAGCTAGACCTATGGTCCAGATATTAATGGCATAATCCATAGTGGCCAGTTCCATATTCCTGATGTTCAATGGAATAGTTGATGGTAATGGTGGTGGCAGTGGATCCTATTTGAAAGCCTGATGGAAGAGCTCCGTCTTACAGGCCCTGTACAAGGTCCTGCAGGGCCCTGATCTCCTCCGGGAGCTCATTCCACCAGAAAGGAGCCGCCCCCGAAAATGCCCTGGCCCTGGTGACGGTGAGCCTCACGTCCTTGGGACCTGGAATAATTAAACGCTGTTGTGCCCCAGACTGTAGTGCTCTCTGGGGGAACATATGGGGAAAGGCGGTCCCTCAGGTAAGCCAGACCCTGGCCATGTAAGCTTAGTAAGCTTTTAGTTTCCTTTGGAACTTTAAAAAATAAAAATAAAATGGAATATATCAAAAAGGCAGTCCGTGATGTTTAGTTAGATGGTCGCCATTCAGAGGAGTTCCCAGGCAGATTTATGAATGTGATCTGGAGTTAAGGATGCTAGCCTCCAGGTGAGATCTGAGGATCCCCCAGGATTAGAGCTCATTTCCAGACTACAGAGATCAGTTCCCATGGAGAAAATGGATGCTTTGGAGGGTAGACTTTCTTTACCCCACTGAGCTCCCTGTCCTCCTCAGGCTCCATCCCCAAATTTCCAGATGTTTCCCAACCTGGATCTGGCAATCCTACCCCCCCATCTTCTGCTGGTGGCCGGGGGGACCTGGCACCAGGGGTCATTTTGTAGAAAAAGAGGTGCGGGAGCTCATCAGCATAACTCATTAGCATAACTTATTTGCATATGCCACACCCCCTGACATCACCAGAAGTGTGTCAGAAGGCAACACCCACTGCTCAGGCTCCACTGGACTGTTTTGGATTGCTAGCTATGGGGGGGGGAGAGAATGCGCAGATCTGCCCTCACAGAGGAGGGAGAGCTTGTACCTGAAGGCAGCGCGGGGGGCACTCTGCAACTTACCTGGCTGCTTCTTGCTCCTCATGGCCCAACTGAGGGCTGCTGGGAGCAGGGGGTGGGGCTTGTTGCATGTGCCCACCCCCTGGCCTCCTTACTGCTGGAGCTCCACTCCTGTGCACTCCCGCAGGAAATGACCCCTGCCTGGCACCCCAATCTGGAGTGGGTTGGGGCTGCTGTTTAGGGGAGAAAAACAAAGAGAGAAAATCCCACTGCGAAGCTTCCGAGTGTAAGTGTGAAGATGTGGCAAGGAATTATACTTACCACATGGAAACCATTGAGTAGTGTGCCTTTCCTTGACCAGGATTGAACCCAGGTTTCAGCACTGCAAGAATATCCAAGAGAAGAGAGATTTTAAATGGTACCACCCTCTTTTTGTAGCTGCATGGGCTTCTGTGTAGTGTTGCTTCACTGGCAATAATCACATGGCAAATCCTTAATTGCCCATTAGTTTTAGACAAATTATAATTAGAAAAATAATGGCTTCCTGACTCATAGCCATCACACACACACACACACACACGCACAAATAAATCCCCAATTTAAACACCTACTTTCTGTAAGAAATGTAGAAAAGGGATGTGTGAAACTAAGAAATGTAGCAGTACTTTAGGCAAACTGCTTTGTACTGAAATTACTCATCACCATCAACCCAGAATGTCTCATGACCCCCTGAAACTAGAACAGAGTTGAAGCAAGAAGCATTCTGAAACACTCTCTGTGAGTTTGCATAAACCCCCCTTTATTTCCTTGGGAAGGGTTTTTTTTTTTTTTTGGTAATATTTTTTTCTCTTCCTTTCCCCCTTGCTAGCAGTCTTATGAAACCGAAATGTCAAGTGAGGGTTGCTTTATATCGTGTTCTGTCAATCAAACAAACGGAGGCTTTATGCATCTGTTGCTAGTATATTGGCACTTTCTGAAGAGTGTTTCGGTGGGAGTGAGAATAAATAAAGATCCTTCAGGCACTTTCTCATTTATGGATGAGGAATCAAAGCAGTCTGAAACTTCATTTTCAGTCTGATACCCTGAAGATTGTTGGCTGATAATTCTGGATGGAACAGCTTATCTGGGAGGATTAGGAAGAACATGGGCTTCCTATTACTGCTGGCTTCAGTCTATTCAGCTGCACAGACTTTGTCACACAGTATCTGTGCCTTTACATATGTCACTAATCTTATCTATATCTTTTCAGCTCCTTCTGTTGGAGCTGTGCTTCCCTGCACCTAAACCTCCCATTTCTTCATTACACTGGCTGTATAGGCATTAGGCCTCCCCCCTCCCAGCCTTTTCTGTACTGTGTCATTCAGAAAGAACTAGTAATGCAAAGGCTGTAGCCTTCATGAGAAGGTAATGGGTGTGCTTTATCTCGGGTCCTGCGGGTCACACACTGGTATATTCAATGCAAACTCTGCTTCCCCTCTCTCCCTTTGACTCCTCCAAGATCTCACCTTTTAAAAACTTACCCAAATCTGATCAGTAAAATGAATAATAGAATAACGGAAGCCTGGAGAAAGTAGCCGTTCAACTGAAGCACTCTAGTAGGACCCTCCACATTGTAAGCTGCCTAAGCAAGTTATGGGATCTCTTCCTTGGAGGTTTTCAAAAGAAGTGGAACACCAAACAGAGGTCTGGATTCAGCCAGCATTTTCACTCCGTCTCTCCCTACAGCACCTGCTCTATCACCCTCATGTGTGGTGAAGTTTCCCTACTACAGCCCCCATTCCACATGGTTTTGTACATGCAGGTCCCATGATTCTCAGCATAACCTTTTTAGATGGTCACAAAGGACACTTCTTTCCTTTTTTTCACCAGAAGAAATGCAACCCAGATCCAACCCAGAATGATACAGTTGCATGGTATCTTTACTTAAAGGAGATTGTTTCACTCGGTTAGTGGTTTTCAGACTTCGCATGTTAATGGTAGAACCTTCTTCACAATTACTCTCCTGCTGTGCATTTGTAACAGAACCCCTGCATGTTCCCACAGAATTCTGGGGTATACTCATGTCTCCATCTAGTGTGTCCAACTGTCCCAGAGGAAGAGTTGTCCAGTCCATCCCTTGACACAGGCCAACATAGCCTGGTTGATCCAGTTTTTTCATCTAGGGAAGAACACATTTGGGTGTAGAAACACCTCTGGACCTGAATTCCAATACCATTAGTCCAGCCAAAGCATACAGTTAGAACCCTTGAAAAACTACCCCTTCCAAAAGCCTCTATATTCTCCTTCGCCGAGTCCCACTTTTTGGAGATGGCAGAGGTATGGAGATTGCAGAGTGCCACAGAAATGCCAGACTCCTAAAGTGAGCACAGGCCCTTTAAGAATCACTCCTAGCCCAAGGTTGGTGGGGTCTGGTGGACTCTGCCTGAGTCCAATCCTCTGTTGAGAGGGTTAGCCAACTCTGCTGTTGGAGATATCAAAGGTTGTTTCTATTTAAGCCTGACTCATGACTTATGACTCCTTGTTCTTAAACTTCACCACACATGATGGTGATGACTCCATCATTTAGTATTTTTGCATGAATTTGGCTCAGCTATGTGCGCTTTGAGTCATGACTGAATAAGAATGTTCTAGAGTGCACATGGCTTACATGACATGTTCAGTTTCACCAATACCTTATGTGACTTGAGTTTCACTGCTTCTCCCTGACAGCTGAACACTGCAGCTTATCCTTCATTACTGACCTTCTCAGCTAGTACACCCCTGAGTCCAAGCAACACCAGCATTTCTTAAACACAGTTTGAAGACCACTGCACAGCTGGCAGCCAAATCTGTAGTTGCAGCTGCATTTTCCCCCAACAGCTGTGACAACTGAGATAGCTGCCGTTTCCTACATGTGTTGTCTGCTCCATGCTTACCATGCAACTGCGTTCACAATCACAAGGAGAAATTCAGTAAATTAAAACAGCCCCACAATCCTTTCAGCAGATGGATATAACAGAATGTGGTCAACTAATAAAAAGGGTAGCACACAGGTAGTGCGCCACAAGCAGAGAACAGGGGGTGGAGCTGAGTGAGCTTACCACATTCAATAGAGAGCGGAGCTCTTGTGCTTTTAATACACTCCTAGAAAGGAGGGTTTCAGCAGGTGCATCATAGCAAGAAAAGCTGCTGCTGCTGCTGAAGTTCTCCATTTTGCACAACTTGCAAAGGCTCAAGAGTGCAAAGTGCATCTTTAAAGTTATGAACAAAATGTTATCTTAGTAAAATATCTCTGTGTTTTAAGGAGGCCAATGCTGTTCTGCTTTCACATCTGTGTGGCAATCAGAGAGACTGAGAGGATACTCTACCCCAGTGTTCCCTCTAAGCTGAGTTAGTGTGAGCTAGCTCACAGTTTTTTAGCCTCCTGCTCACACATTTTTGTCTCAGCTCAGGAAGGATGGCTCCAGAGCAAACTAATTTATGCAGTAGCCAAATCACTCGCTGTCAACTTTAATGCCAGTAGCTCACAAAGTAGAATTTTTGCTCACAAGACTCCACAGCTTAGAGGGAACATTGCTCTACCCCCCCCTAATGGTTTTTTAACAGTTCTGCAGTTTTACAGCCTGAACAGTGAGACTTCGAGCACACATTGTGCTGTCATTGTGCTATAGCAATTTGTGAGGATTGGGGCTCCCCAAGTCAGGATCCTAGGCAGGCACACCCTTCAGTGCCCTACACTTCCAGGCCCCAGTGGCCTCAGATTAAGGTGGGGGGGGGTTAACAATTACTCCATCCTCATCCTCTCTTCATCCCTCTCCTCTGCCTATGGAAGAAGTCCTGAGGAAGTCCTCCTTCACCCTGATCTGATCTGCTTTTGAGGTAAGCAAGCCTTGCAAGACGCCAGGACAAGGCAGGGCCAATCTCCCAACTGAGCTGCAACCTCAGCTGGCTTCCAACTAGTTTGGGCTGCTCTTCTGACCCTACTACAAGCTGATTCTCTTTCAAAGATCTGGTTTCTTTATTGCTGAGGTTCAAATGCTAGTGTCCGTGAAACATCCAGTCTATCCTTTGAAACTGCAGGGCATGGTGATGAGACCAGGTACAGGTAGGTACTGACAGGCCAGCTGAGTGGCAGAACTTTCCTTTTCCCCTTTGCTGCCACTGGTAAGGGTGAGGGTGTCCTCCCAACCCCATATACAATCATTGGCCACTGGTTTGGTGGTTCTCACAGGACAACCCACTTGCCAATGATTGCTGTAGCATAACTATAGTGCAATGCCCAATGATGTATGGGTGCAAATTAGATTATTTTTTGTTTCTGGCATTAGAGATTTCAAAAAACTGTCTGTTTTGAATTTTATTATTATTATCCTCCTTAGTGGATCATGCAAACTGCTGTTCTAAATAATGCTTTTTATAGGGTAGGGGGCACTGGGGATGAGCTTATGGAACCAAGGGGCTGCTGGCCCAATAAAGTTTGGGAACTACTGGTGTTTCTTTCATTGAGTTGTCTGTCAATAGACAGGTAAAGGTAAAGGCTTCCCTTGCTCGAAAGCCAGTCAAGTCCGACTCTAGGGTTGCGGTGCTCATCTCTGTTTCAAAGCCGAAGAGCCAGTGCTGTCCAAAGACGTTTCCGTGGTCATGTGGCCGGCATGACTAAACACCAAGGCGCACGGAATGCTGTTACCTTCCCACCGAAGTGGTACCTATTTATCTACTTGCAATTTCTTGCTTTCAAACTGCTAGGCTGGCAGGAGCTGGAACTAGAGACAGGAGCTCACTCCGTCATGCGGCAACTCGGGTCTCAAACTGCTGAACTACCGACCTTCCACAGCCTGCAGTTCAGCGTCTTAACCACTTGAGCCACCGCAGCTCAAGCAAAAGAAAAGCAGGATATAAAAAATAAAATAAAAAGTGAAAAACCCAGTCTGTAGAATAAATCCAAATACAAAATAACCTTTTTTCTCCTGGGCTACCCTCTTTTATGGCTATGAGAACTCCCTTTCTAAGTTATAGAAGTTTAGAGATATAGCCATTGGTCTGAATTCACTGGTTTCAATGAAACTAGACAGAGTGATGAAATGTTAAAAAAAGAAGAAGAATTAATAGGCATGAATTTGTGGTCAAAGCGTGCTTCCCGTTCCCTCCCTAAGATAGTATTGACTCTAGCTAGAATGCTGTAAAGGATCAAACAGCAAATGTTATTAATGCACTATTAAGAACTTCCACCAAAGCATCCAGAAGAGCCTGTGTTAGAGACACAGTGCTGTGTCAACAACCGCCTTGTAGGCTCATATGTATGGTGAGTGTCACTAGATTTCTGGCACTGTGGCATGATTGCAGTAGGAATGTGCAAATATAGATTTATTCTTGTATTTTATCACATGGCCTTGTAAGCTGGCTTTCTATTACTGTGTAAATGTTAATGAAGAACAATGCACATTTCTGCATTCTGAAAAAAAATCAAACTATGTAATATAGCCCAGTGTAGAATCCCCATGATTTGAAGCTCAGCTGAAGCTCAAATTCCTATGTATATGAATCCTCTGTGTGTGCTCTATGAAACCCCTATTAGTGTAATAATATATAAATAGAATGCTCTCTTATCTGAATATTTTTCTGGATTCTTCAGAGGTTTCCCAGGCCAGTTGGATAAATGAGATTGTACTGGAACAGGGAATTCAATCATCTCCCTATATTGTTAATTTTAATAGCTATAAAAAATCCTTCATGGTTTTACTGTCCTAGATTCCCCCCCCCCTGTATACTGCAGTTATTAGGGATCAGTATCATGTCTGTTCCCTCAAGGTTGAAACAATAAGCTTTATCTGAAACTGACAAATGTAATTTTTCTTCTTCATATATGAATCCCTTTAATGTCATGGTTTGCTTGTCCTGCAGTAATCAGCCCAGTCAGGGCCATGTCATTTAGCACAGACCATATTTTATTTTGTGACAAGCAGAAGCAACAAGGAGTATAACCTCTATCCAAAAGTCATAGGTATGATGATGAATTATATAACAGAGAACAGATACCCAATGCCATGCTTTCTCCATCTTGCTGAATGGACTTCCATGCTGGAAACCTTGGGAAACAATTTGGTCTGGTAACGGAAATTTTTCTTGACTCTTTGAAAGACTTAAAGGATTCCATAAGTATCTCACTCCAGAGCCTGCAGGGAACTGTTGTTGCCCTGCAAGAGCCTTACGCAGCATCTATAAATCTATGGACTATAACTCTAAGCTGGACTGTACAATAAGTACCAGGGTTTGGATTGTGAGGTAGCCTGATGATGGTGATCGTATGAGGTGGCAGTCAAGGCTGCAAAGAGAGGCTTCTATGCGACCAGGATTGCATCTGCGAGCTCGCGCCCAGCCCAGTTATTTAAAACAATTCGGTCGTTAACGGCTCTGCCACAGGGCAGGCGAAATGCTAGGGAATTGGATATTGGCTGCAAGGCATCTGCGAGCTATTTCGCAGATAAAGTCTTGGTGCTCCACTGCGACCTCCCCGCCACAGTTGAGACAGTGAGTGAACTCGAGGCCCCTTGCACGTCTTCGGTTCCGGGTTTAGAGTGCTTCGGTCTGCTCAGCCTGGAGGAAGTGGACAGATTGCTTGCATCGGTGCGCCCAACCACATGCAACCTTGATACATGCCCCTCCTGGCTCATTAAAGTGGGCCACGAGGGGTTGCGAGGTGCTCTCAGGGAAATTATCAACATGTCCCTCTCGGAGGGACGGTTCCCTGAAGCACTCAAGGAAGCGATGCTCCACCCTCTCCTGAAAAAACCATCTCTGGACCCGGCCGAATTGGCCAACTATCGGCCGGTGTCCAATTTGCCCTATTTGGGCAAACTTATTGAGAGGGCGGTGGCAGTACAGCTGCAGAGCTTTCTGAATGATGCTTCCATCCTGGATCCCTTCCAGTCTGGCTTCTGCCCGGGGCATGGGACAGAGACAGTACTGGTCGCTCTTACTGACGATCTCCGATGGCATCTGGATCGAGGTGGAGTGGCGGCACTGTTGTTGTTAGATCTGTCGGCCGCATTTGATATGGTTGACCATCAGCTGCTGACCCACCGCCTCGCCGACATGGGGATTCAGGGGCTCGCCCTTCAATGGCTTGCCTCTTTTCTTCGTGGTCGGGGACAAAGGGTGGCGATAGGGGAACAGCAGTCCCAGAGACTCCCTCTTGAATGTGGGGTGCCCCAGGGGGCTGTTCTTTCCCCGATGTTGTTTAACATCTATATGCGCCCCCTTGCCCAGATTGCCCGGAGGTATGGGCTTGGGTGTCATCAATATGCAGATGACACCCAGCTCTATCTGATGTTGGGTGGCCGGTTGGCTTCTAGTCCAGAAGATCTGCACCGGGCGTTGCAGGCTGTGGCTGGTTGGCTCCAACTGAGTCGGCTGAAGTTAAACCCAGTGAAGATGGAGGTCCTGGGCCTGAGTCGGGGTGGTCTGGGGTTGGAGCTCTCTCTCCCGACCTTTGATGGGGCACCTTTGGTGCCAGCACCAGAGGTTAGGAGTCTGGGAGTGCTCCTGGACTCCTCGCTAACTATGGAGGCCCAGGTGGTAGCCACTACTAAGTCAGTTTTTTACCATCTTCGGCTGGTGTGGCAGTTGGTTCCCTTCCTCAACTGCAGGGACTTGGCCACAGTGATCCATGCAATGGTCACCTCGAGACTAGACTACTGCAACACTCTCTACATGGGGCTGCCTTTGTTGCAAATCCGGAAGCTGAAGCTGGTGCAGAATACTGCGGCCAGGATGCTGATGGGTCTTCCTAGTAGGGACCACATCCGGCCTGTGCTGAAAGCGCTGCACTGGCTGCCGATAGTGTACCAGATTTGCTTCAAAGTGCTGGTTCTTACCTTTAAAGCCCTATATGGTCGGGGTCCAGCATACCTAAGGGACCGCCTTTCCCCATATGTTCCCCCACGGGCACTACGTTCGGGGACGCAACATCTCCTGGCAATGCCAGGCCCGAAGGAGGCCAGGCTGGCCACTACCAGGGCCAGGGCTTTTTCGGTGGCGGCTCCTACCTGGTGGAACGAGCTCCTGGAGGAGATCCGGGCCCTGCGGGACCTAGTACAGTTCCGCAGGGCCTGCAAGACGGAGCTCTTCTGCCAGGCGTTTGAGTAGGAGCAGCCACTATTGTACCATCATTATCTGGCCCTGGAAGAAAGAACGACGGTTCCACGCGGAACAGACAACACTGAGTTGGTAGAGCAGCAGTAATTCGTCATCTTTATAGAAGATTAACTTGGAACATCTGAGCACTTAATACTGTAATATTGTAGAATGATTTTAAATGGTTTTAAATTTGTTTTATGCGCTGGCTTATGCCTGATTGTAAGCCGCCCTGAGCCCACTTTGCAGGGAGGGAGGGCTATAAATTGAATTTATAAATAAATAAATAAATATTAATTAGGTTCACAGGCCTCCTATATTCTACTGGCTGAAATGCTCTCCATGAAACACTGTACAAATATTTATAGTAGTAGCACCAGTCCAGTCCTATTTTCTTCTGGCTGAAAGCCCTCAATTTTGAATGTGGCTGGCCATGCTCTCTGCAACAAGCTGGACCCCAGGCTCTATAAGGGAAACTATTGTAATTGATTCCATGCAGCTGTATGCTGAACATCTCTTTCTTAAAGCTACAACATATTAATAAGATTATTAAAGGGCTGAACGTTTGTGTAATGTTTTCACTATTTAAATTCAGCTGTAATTGAAGTAATATCTAGAAGAGATGAACTGGGTTCAATTTTTTACACTTTAAATAGATTATTCCATTTTAAAATAGATGTGAAATCAGGATCTTCAATGTGAGAGTAACCCATTTGAGATTCATCCCAGAAACGTATCACTTTCTAAAAGCTCTATTGGAACAACATTTATACATTTTTACTGTGACAAAGTCTTTACTAATCAATTCAGTAATAATATAGTTCCAGATATATTGAACCAATTGGTCTCTCCAAGTATACTATTAAAATTGCTTTAAGAGGCCTAGTCCAAATGCACTCTATAGTTAATCATATATATCAATTATGTGTCAATATCCCCAGTAGAAGCAGAAAAAAACAAGGGGGGGGGTCACAGGTATCCATGTGGAAAATACAACAAACAACAAACACTGTGACATGAATGACTAGGACATTTAGTAAAAAGTCAGCTTTGCAAAATAACAAGGAACAGTCCATCTTACTCTCAATTTGCAAAGCTGACATTATACAAAATGATGTTCCTTGTAATTCGTTCCTTGTAATTGTGTAAAGTCCATCATACTCATCATTTTGTATAATGTCAGCTTTGCAAAATAACAAGGAACAGTCCATCTTACTCTCAATACAACTTAACCATCTTACTTTCAATACTACTTAGTGTAAAATGGTATAAGTCCTGCCTAATGCAAAACTCTCACCACCACTCAGAAATAGTCCAGTTTTGCCATATCCTTGCACAAATGTACTTAGTCACAAAGAGGGTAGCTGAAAATACATGGCAGGGTGTTCCCAAACCTGTCTTTGTAATTTTAATACATCTAGACAATAAAACCAAAAATCTGTTAAGACACTGGAGGTGAGGTCAGCAACAGTTTGACAGCTGGTTTCATACATTCTTAAAATGCATATTTATTTATTTCTTCTTCAGAATGGCTTTCAGAGATTTCTAGTTCCTGGTTCACTGATAGCGGGTGTGTGTGTTGAATGCTCCACACACCCTAGCTAAACCTACTGCTTTTTAGGTCATTTACACCACCTCAAGTGATCTCCCACAGAGAGAGACTTGGCGGGGGACTTTCCGCCTAAAGGTGGGTGAGGGTGGTGACCCCCTCACTTTTTAGGCTAGTTCCGAAGCAGGGAGTATTAGGAGCCCCGATGAGATGACAGTCATGCTGTGCAGCAGCCAAGCCTGTAGAATCATTTGAGTCTGGAATGAACATCTCGACACAAAAGAAGCAGTTGAAGCTAAGTATAACTTAACTCTAAATTAAAAGCAAAAGTTAAAAAAAGTTTTGTTTAACTTACTTTTTGAGGTTCCTTGAGGGTGGAATGGCTAGCAGTGGCATAGTTAAAAGGGAAACGCCCTTTGTGAATATAGAGAAGTTGCGAATTTATCTTTCCCTAAACTGGCTCTCTGCATTAAAAAAAATAAAACACTAGTGGGTAGCAAGAAGTAAGATTGAAAGGGCCAGGGAAGATCTAATGCAGACACTGTTAACTGCAAAAAAGCCTGTTCTTTTGCCTCCTTAAATTTCCCAGTATACCCCTTTAATGCGACAACATGACGGCTGAAAGAGTGGTGACGTTGAGATTCGGGGATGACAGAGTGGGGCGGTGGCAGAGCAAGGAGGAGAGCAGTGACATGGAAACCAGGGGATGATGGAGAGGGGCAGTGATGGAGCAAGGAGAGCAGTGACGCAGAATCCAGAAGACGACTGAGAGGGACAGAGATGGAGTGAGGAGGAGACTGGCAACAGAAAACAGCAGGACAGAGAAGGGCAGTGTCAAAGCAATTAGATGCGGAAAAGAGTGGATGAGTAACAAAGAGGCATAAGAAATGAGAAAAATAAGAATATTGAAAGTGGAAAAACAACAGAACCAATAAACTTGAAAGGAATAAAATTAAAACGAGAGGATTAAGACTTCAATTACAACTGTACCTGCTATAACAGAGACTTCAAAGAGACCCTCTGGAAATACTTTGTGTTATAACAAAGAATTTAATAAGACTCTCCGGAAAAACCTTGTGTAGAAAAATAATTATAATAAAGATAAAATAGGACAGGGGTAAGAGGCCTAGCAAAGCAGTTATAAGTATAGAACAAACATATATAGCTAAAGAGGAAAGCAGCAATATAATATAATGTAGAATCGACAAGAAAACTATACCAATGCTGAAAGAAACAATATAACACTAATTAGTAAAATTAAATTCATGGCCACTGGTACTAGTGGCTCAAGGAAAATTTCCCTAACTTCCCCAGGTCAACTAGGAGGCCTCGGTCAATTTGAAATAAACACAATGTCTATAACACAAATGACTGTAAAAAACCTGAAAATATTGATCCAAGAGGCTGCGACACAGGCAATGAAAACAATGGTAGATAACACTCTTCCAACATTAATTCAAAAGAGAACCTCTAAAAACCAAAATGGAGGAAATAACTAACCAAATTACAACAAAAACAGAGGAGATCAAAAAACAAATAATAGAAAACAAACAGGAGATATTAAAAATTACAGCTAGTAACGATAAAACAAAAAAGAAAGTACAGGAGCTAGAATATGAAATTCAAGAATTAAAGACAAAAGGAAGTAAAATAGAAGAATCCATAATTAATTTGGAAATGTATAAGGCAGTACTAATACTAAAGTGTCAAAATATATCTGAATCTATAGAAAGTGGCTCAGAACATAGCAGAATAATTAGAAATAGCAACAAAGGATGAAATTTCTTCAGAAATTGAGATAATTTATAGAAGGAACTCTTCCTACACTAAAAAACATAAAGTTCCAAGAGAAGTCCATATAAAATTTTATAAAAGAGAAATGAAAGAGAAAATTCTTAGAGCCACGTACCAAAATAAAGTCACCATTCAAGATGCTGAGGTTAGATTTTTGAAAGAAATCCCATGGAGAGTAAGGGAAAAAAGACAAAGAAAAAGACACCATAGGGAGCGGTGGTGCAGGCGGTAAAACACCTGCTGGTAACATCAGTGAACAGCTGCTACAGCTGTTCGAAACCCACCGCGGCCGGGGTGAGCTCCTGGCCCTAGTCCCAGCTCCCGCCCACCCAGCGGTTTGAAAGCAATTAATATATAAGTGAGTAGATGAATGGGTACCTGCCCTTAGGTGGCAGGGGGCACCCTTCCCGTACGGGGTGTGTGGGAGGAGCAGTGGAAGCAACAGCAGCGACGACGGTGACGGTGGAAATGGCGGCGATGGAGTGGCGTAGCGGCGTAGCAAGGCAAGCGGAGCAATGGAGGTGGAGACAGAGGCGGAGCCACAGAAGGACGTGGTGATGTGATGCAAGCGCAGTGGAGCCGTAACGGATGTTAGCTGGGCTGTAAGTCGATATGACCCACACACTAGACGGGCCCGCCGAAAAAGAAAGAAGCCGCCGGACCGAACGACCACACCAGGAACCGAGCACTGTCACCCGAAAGACCGCCCGGGAAAAGAACAACCAAGAAAAACAGTGAGCCCTGCCACCTGGGTGCCGGTAGGCAGCCCCAACCCCTGTAGACATGTGGCCTTAGCTAGGGATAAATTCAGAACTTGTAAGCCACTCAGAGACCCTTCGGGGTTGGAGCGGGGTAGAAATAGAAGATATTATATTTTGACTGATTTGTTAAGAGCTAACGTTATCAATTACCAGTGGTTGTTACCAGAAGGACTGTTATTTGAATACCGAGGTAAAAGACAAAGAATAGATTCCATTTTTAAATTAGAAAACTTTCTTGATAGACACGGAGAAGACATGGGATGGCAGAAGGAGGAGGAAGAGGAGGAAGAAAGAGAAGAAGAATCCGACTTAGAAGAAGATAAGACAGAACAAAAATCTGAGAAAGACAAAACAAAACAGCTACATTGAAAAAAGAATGGGAAAGACAGGCATTACTGCATCTTGAATTTTAATCAGATTCCAATATAGAAGTAGGGCAAAAGACAACAAAAACAAAAATGGAGCGCATTAAAAAGCTTAAAATTCTCTCTATAAATGTAAATGGACTCAATAGCTTGCAGACAAGAAGAAGGATATAGAATCAAATTACAAAATTACAAGCAGAAATAATATGCCTTCAAGAAACTCATATCAAAAAAGAAGATGTTAAATATTTGTCAAATAAAAAAATTAGGTAATGTCTTTATAGCTTCAAATGATTTAAAAAATGGGGTAGTGATTTATGCTAAAGAATATTTAAACCCTGAATTAATTTGTTCATCAGATGAAGGAAGGATAGTGGCCATCTCAACAAGACAAGAAATAGAAAGTTTAATTATAAATATCTATGCACCGAATCAAAATCAAGATGGTTTCTTCAAAGATCTAAGAACAGTGTTATCAATAAAAGAGTTTAGAAACGTATGTATAATAGGTGACTATAACACGGTCTTTGACCCAGAAATGGATAGAAAAAAACAGAAGAGCAACAGAAGATAGGAATGGTGCTAACTAAAACCTTTTTGCAAACAGCCGAAGAATATAACTTGATAGACGTTTGGAGAACAAGGAATATAAATAAGAAAGATTATACCTTTTATTCGGCTAGACATAACTCGTGGTCGCATATAGATATGGCATGGGTGAATGTAACAATGTTGAATGACTTAGTAAAAACTGAAATCTTGCCCAATACTTTTGCGGATCACAACCCCATACTACTTTCATTTAAAGAAACAAGAAAAAAACCTAGATGGACACTGAATACAGATTTGCTTAGAGATTCAAAATTCATAAACAGAACTAAAGTGGAGATCCAATAGTTTTTAAAAAGAAATATACAACTGGATATGTCAATAAATATAATATGGGACACATTTAAAGTGTTTACCAGAGGATGGTTCATTAATCAAGATGCTTGGAAGAAAAAACAAAAGAAGAAAACCTATGAGCAAACAAGTAAACAAATTAAAACACAAGAAGACAAAATGAAAGTGAATGTTAAAACAGAAGAAACACAAATCAAATTAAAAATACTACAACACAAACTGAATTTAATTCTAATGCAAGAAATAGTGAAAAATATAGAATATACCAAACTCTACTACTTTGAAAATGCTAATAAACCCTCAAGATGGCTATCCTATTGACTCAGGAAAGAAAGAGAAAAATGGACAATAACAGCTGTAAGAAATGGAAAGGATGAAGAAAAATATAAAACACAAGATTTAAAAAATATAGCTGAAAACTTTTACAAAAGCCTATACCAGCAAAAGAACAAGAATATTGATCAAATTAAAGATTACTTGTTAGAAAGAAATAAACAAAAATTTAATGATAATCAGAAACAAATCTTAAATGACCCAATTACAATTTACGAAATAGTAGAAGCAATTAAGAGACAAAAAAGAAAGAAAACACCGGGACCAGATACCGATAGAAATTTATCAGTTATTTGAAGACCAGATAATACTTCCATTAAAAGAGGTAATGCAGACTATAGGGAATTCAGGCAAATTATCAGACTCATGGAACCAAGTGATAATTACACTACTACCTAAACCAAATATGGAGAGAAATCAAATAAAAAATTACAGACCGATATCATTACTCAACACAGATTATAAAATATTTGCAAGCATTTTAGCAGCCAGACTGAAAATAATATTAATACAAATTATTAATCAAGATCAAACAGGTTTTTTACCCAAAAGGTACATGAAAAGTAACATTAGGACCATTATTAATGTGTTAGAATATTATGAGACCCATCCAGAAAAACGATTAGTATTAATGTTTCTGGACGCTGAAAAAGCCTTCGACAACCTATCTTGGGAATTCCTATTACAAAAGTTAGATATTTGGGACAGCGGAACAAAATTTCAGACGATGGTCAAAGCAATATATAAAGAACAATACGCACAGATTGCGACAAATGGGGATCTGACCCAAAAAATAGAGATCCAGAAAGGGACAAGACAGGGATGTCGTCTATCACCCTTGTTGTATATCATTGCGCTGGAAACATTAAATGACTTAGTGAGACAGAATGAACATATACAAGGTCTCAAACTAAGAGGTGAAGAGTATAAACTGTTAGCGTTTGCCAATGATCTTCTGTTTATTATGGAACACCCCAAAGCCTCTATCGCACAATTGTTGGAAGTAATTTGTGAATACGGCCTAGTTGCCGGTCTTAAAGTCAACTTCAAGAAGACCAAACTATTAACTAAAAACTGCTCTTCAGATACAATTCAAGAAATCCAAGAAATATCAACTATGGAGATAGCAAAAAGGGTTAGATATTTAGGTATTACTTTGTCTAATAGAAATAGCAACCTAATAGAAGAAAATTATAGCAAATTGTTGGATGAAATTAAAAAAAGACTTAGCTAATTGGAAGGACTTACACCTCTCTTTTACGGGAAGAATAGCTATAGTTAAAATGAATGTACTCCCAAGATTTCTGTTTCTAGCACAGAACATTCCACTCTTAAAGAGAACACAATTCTTTATGGAACTAGACAAATTAACTAGACAATTCATCTGGCACCCCAAAAAAGCCAGCATAAAATTGAAAATATTACCAGATAGAAAAGAAAGAGGAGGTTTTGGTCTTCTCAACTGGACTCTTTATTACCTCGCTGTTTGCCTAGGTTGGATCAAAGATTGGATAAATCTGGAAGATTCTAGATGTTTGAATTTAGAAGCCACAATTTGTTCATGGGTAGGCATGCATATGTTTGGTATGGGAAGGATAAAATTCATTCTAACTTTAAGAACCATATAATAAGGGGTGCACTGGTACGAATATGGAATATGAGAAAGGAAAGACATTATATAAAAATACCTAAATGGGTTTTGCCCTTAGAAGCCTTCATAAAACCATCACTCATAACAAGGCAGAATAAATGATCTTACGAAGTACTATTAGATAAGACCAATAAACTAAGACCAGAAGAGAACCTTTTTACTCAGCATAATATTAAATTATCATGGTGGGAAAATGTACAATTAAAATCGAGATACAATAAAGATGTGATACATAACTTTTACGATAGTAAAAATGATTTGGACAAGATTTGGCTTTCTTCCAACGACAAAATGATGCAGAAATTGTATAAATTTCTATTAGAAGACTACATGCAAGACGAAATAGTTAAACCGACAATGGTTTCTTGGATGAGAGATATAGGGCATAGTATTGAGATAGATGAATGGCCAAAAATCTGGAAAACTATCAAGTATATGAGAGCTACCTCATTTAAAGAAAATGTCTTTAAAATGTTTCATAGATGGTATTGGCCCCCAGAAAGAATAGCAAAGTGTTATATAAATATCTCCAATAAGTGTTGGAAATGTATAAGTGAATGTTGGAATGTTTTATCATATGTGGTGGCGATGTATTTTTTGGAAATTAGAGAAAACCCCTGAAAGGGAAGAATTAATTAAATAACTGTTAAATGTGGCAGAAATGGATAAATTGAGCTTATTAATAGAAGGGAAGGATGAGGATGTTTTTGTGAAAAGATGGTCGAAAGTGTATAATTGGATAGACAAAGAATCAGGAAAATAGACTCTAAATGTATAAGAATTAACCGTATGTAACATGTTTTTCTAAAATTATAAATAAAAAGTTTTTAAAAAGAATGGCTTTCATAGAGCATTGGTTGTATTTCTTTTAATGGAAATGATACTGTACCCTCTTGCATAGTTCTCTGATCTGTTATTAAGAATGCTGACTTATTGCATTTAGGAAGGAGAAATACACTTATAGAAGTCATTTGTCTGTAAAATAGATGCCATTTTAAATCAAGAACTTAGAGACAAAGCTAGATTGGAAATTTGAGGGTGGGGGCTGGAAATTAGAGAACTGATTGTTATCTAGTATATGAAGCGTAGACCATGATGCAAGAGAAAGTATGAAAACTGCATATGCATTTATTTTGTGAAGTATATATAGTTATGTTTAAATAATTCCACATGTTCCTCTATATAGTTGCTATTTCTTTTCCTATGTGAAAGAGCTTTGCATATTAAAAAGGCTAAAATTTATGAGATAGTGTAGGAAGTTGTTACCAAATCGGTGGTCCTCTGGCATTCCCATAGTATATGCATGTCCAATGTAAACAGGTAAAGGCAGTGTACCTGCTAGATCTGTAACTTGTAAAAAAGCTATTGAGAAACCTCTGAAGCAGTTGAGCATACCTTTAACACCTTTCCATAGTGAAGAGTGGGCTTCATTTGGATTCCCCCCCCTAAAGTTATTATGCCATCATGCAGCTATCAAACCTTTCAATCTCTCACCACAAATTGGAACCTCCCCTAATGTAGATCACAATAGCACTTACTTCAAAGCCATGCTGTTGGAGTAGGGTGGGGTTTAGAAAGTCAAGGTTATAGGAATATGATGTCAGGACATGAGTAAGCTGTGGGTTTTGAGCTAGTGACCTGAAGGATGTCAGTGGTGGTGCATCATGTGCACCAACATCCACTCTGGTCCAATGAAAGAACTGCAAGGGGACCAACCAAACCTGTCAAGGGAGTTTCCTTAAAACAATAGATCATAGCAGAGCATGTAACTCTTATAAAAGCTTTGAGTCAATCTTGCTTACACCTTTGAGCTACCAAAGGCCATTTATGAATACCAACACCCTTTGTCTTCCTCTTCTTCACATCACCTCGCTTGCAGACAGAGTTGAGTCCATCCCTTGTTTATAAATCCACCAATCCTCTTTTAACCCTGCTTGTGTATTGGAGAAGCCAAAAGCACCCAATCAGGATTCTACAAACATTCAAAGAGAGATGGGAGGGGGAGCTGAAGGAGTAAAAAGGTGTGGTCTAACTACCACTTCTTTAGGTAGGGTTTAACTGGCAGGTTACAGAAGCTTTGTCTCATAGTCTGTCTTCAGGTTGAAGCAGACTGTATTTGTGGGATTGCCAGGAAGGGCACACTCTGGTGTTAAACTAGTTAGTGGGAAGCTACTGAGCAGACTGAGGTTTGTGTGTTGTTATAAGAAAGTATGCTTTGAGTCACAACCAACTCATGGCAATACCATGAAGTTCCACCTCATGGGCTTTTCAAAGCAAGAGATGAGAAGAGGCTGTTTGCCATTGCCTTCCTCTGCATAGAAGTTCAGTCATCCCTGGTGGTCTCTCAAGCATATACCGAAGCTGCTCAGCATCCAAGATCAAGCTAGCCTAGGCTATTAGTGTTGGAAAAGGCAATGTCTGGTATACAAAGAAGAAGAGAAGAAGACCCTGCAGGGGGCAGCAACAAGACAAGAGTGAGGCAGCAGCACCTTCTCTCCTAGTAAATGTAATCTCCTGTCTGTTTCCAAATTGCTACTCATAGGGCAATTTCCCCCATCTTCTTGGAAGTGCCACACGCAGTCTTCTCTCTTAGCTAGAGATGTAGTTAGGAATGTATCTCTGTGTCTCCTCTTTCCTATCAGGTATGTTAATTCCTAAATAAACCTCTTTAATCAGGTTGTGCACCATTGCTGTGTTAATTACTCTGCCAACAATTAAGACTGCTACTGCATGTTTTTAGCTCCAATACAATCTAACTACAGTTCGGAAAACTGAGGGAAACGTGTGAACTCTATTCACAAATAGCAGATAGACCATTTGGGGCTCTCTTTCTGAAACAATATATTTTAAAGTGAAACTTTCTCTAGTCTGAGGCTCATATGCTGTTACAAACATATATTCTTTAACAACAAACCCGTTCTTTCCCCTTCCAGGGAAATAAAGAAAGTTCTTGTTTTTATCCTTCTGGGTTCTCATGAGCAGATAAGGTTTTTCCATCCTAATTATGAAGCCATGGGAGAGGTGAAAGTTACCTCCATAGCAAGCTTGAGAAAGGCAGGAGCACACTTTAAATATTAGTATAATTTACCTTACAGGTGATTAGCCTATAGATAATTTACCTAGGACTTTAAGGCCAATTCCTAAATAGTTCTCAGGCCACTTAGTTATTTGAGTCTACCCTGTGATGGAGACATATAGTGGGTGCTAGTCCTCAAATTTCCAGAAATAAATAACACGCTAGGTACCACTTCAGTGGGAAGGTAACAGCGTTCCGTGCACCTTTGTGTTTAGTCATGCCGGCCACATTACCACGGAAATGTCTTCGGACAGCGCTGGCTCTTCGGCTTTGAAACGGAGATGAGAACCGCAACCCTAGAGTCGGATTCAACTGGCTTTCGAGCAAGGGAACCTTTACCTTTACCTTTTTTTTACAAAGAACATTTTGGGCTTTATTAAGTGTTGTATGTTCTTAAAAACTAAAAAGCCTCATGGCTGTTTCCATTAAAAAAAATCCTCCCATCACAATGTACAACTGCCAAACTCATTTCAACATAAACATCAGCTTGGTTGCTTCTGTTTTGTGAAGAGGACACAGCGGAGCCGTGGCTAAGGAAGTTATTGTGACAGTATATGGGAACACATCTGGAGGTAGTACAACGCTGGCTGTAAGCTCATATGTGAAGCCCACACCTTCTTTCTTTGTCACCCATATTCAGATAACATGTGAAGTGACCTATACTTTTTTTAAAAAGCTATCTACACCTTTATTTAAATGAGTGGATCTACTTATAGCAGTCCAGGCAAATGCTATAATCCTAATTCATTTTTACTTTTCAAAAGCAAGCTTGAAGAAGTGGTATATGTAACTCAAAAGCTTGCATTTTAAATGTTTGAATTGAGATGCTGTCTCCTTTGCTTTGCATTTCATGCCAGGGTGTATGAAACTGCTAAGACTGTCAGCATAAGGGCAAAAAAACTTTATGTAGGTTTTGTAGAATTATGTGGTTTACAAACCATTAATGAAGGGAACATTTAATAAAATAAATTGTGTTATTTCTCCCTGATAGAATATCAGTGAAAGGGTATTGGCCTCACTATCATTTGTTGTTGGAATCTACTAGCTTATTGTGGCTCACCAGATCTCTCCAAAGAGATGAATTCCATTCTATGCAAGGGGAAAATGGCAAAGAACATATGGCAAAATTTATTTGCACGGCATGTGACGTTCAAGTTTACTTTATGGAACTACTTATAACCATCAAAATTCAATTTGCTAAACGTTTGCAGAATGCAGACACCAAAGGCAAGTGGAGTAAACCCACAAAAAGATGATCATGTGTTTTAAAGAGCGGAACGACTTTTAAAATAGGCTTATGGTACAGAAGGAAGCTAAAGGGAAGCTAAAATGGAGACTGGTATCCTACTTTCTTTTCAGTTGCTGTTATCTCTACAGCTAAATGCTTTTGGTTATCATTTCATTCATGTGGAAAATAGTTCTTGGGAAGTTATAGGATAGACCCACTCCAGTGGCGATAAATATATAGAGATTGCCAAAGAAGATTAGTGTGTGTTTTTCTTGCAAGCATCAATTGGTTAGGCCAGAACTTGGCTTGACCTGGAATTTGGTTTGTCAGATTCACTCATCTGAGAGTTATAGAATTAAATGGTTGTATGATGTAGCAAGACAAGAACCATTATTCTTGCCCTTCTCACAAGCTCATGGAAAGTTTCCAATTCTCTCCTTTGGTTAGAACTCATCTCTCAATGAATTCTTTTCACAAATACAATCTCTTATACACATTGTTTATCTTGCTCCCACACTGCTGTTCTTCTCTTTTCACTGCTCTGTGTCCTGAACTTGTTGAGCCTGGGTACATTTGGAATTATGAGAAAGAGTTGGGGGGCACCAAAACAAAATGGTGGCCATGGGAACAATAACAAAATGTTAGGTGAATGCTTGGCTTGTGATCTTTCATGATGCTAGTTGTCAGCTATTTCCTAATTGGTGCCCTCTGCAGACCCAAAGCTGATAACTCCTGGGGTGCTCTGAAGCACCTCTTCCTCCTCTAACATGCTGGATGAAAGCAGGACAGGCTCTTTGCTTCGGGGAAGAAGCAAGTGGACACCAGGCAACACCCATGGGAATCGTGTTGGAGACCACTGCTCTGTATATAGCTACCTTCCAAGTTAGCATCCTCCAGGATCCATTTGTTTCCACAGAAAGTGCATATAGAACCATATTCTGCATGCTTCTCCTTATTATCCTTAGCTTACAATACATTGTAGACTTGCACATTTGGAAAGTAACTCATACAAATTTGAGCTGAACATGCCTTGTTTGATAACCTCAAAAAGATTGCCACCCCAACAATTCCTCTGAGGTGCTGATCCTTTTTTTTTTTTAAGTTCTCTCCTAAAAAGGAGAGAATTTTATTGCTTTAAAATTTTCAGAAAAAGGGAGGGTATATAGCGGGGTTAAGAAAAGTGGTGAGTGGTATCTTAATTAGTAAGTTAATCTTTTGTTAGTAACAGTAAATTCTTCGGCTTCTTCTGTGTTTGACTGATCGTCCTTCATCTTGACCTGTAAATAACAAAAATTTTAGTAATATTAGTAGTGTCCTTTTGGGTTAATATAGTCCTTTAATGCGCTCTCCGAACAAATCCTCAAGTCTTGGGGTTTCTTCCTTTTACATCTCTCAGGTTATAAGATGGACCTTTGGCTGCTCCTTCTTCTTCCGGTTTCTTGTCCTCCCCTCTGAGGTTCTGATCCTTACTGACACAGTCTTGGAGGAACAGCTGAATGTTAGCTACTGATTTGTAGCCCCAGGAAGCTTCTTACCATGTCCCAGCCTTTTTTTTGGGGGGGGGGACCAGAAGCCATCTGTTAGCTGATCAGAGAAATCAGCAGTGAGGTGTTTTCTTACCCACCAACTTCTTTTTTCATCCTTGCAAGGCTGGGAAACAAAGCTCCCGGTGACCCGGCAATGCCGCTGATCTCAGGGGGCTGCTTTGCCACCCTGAGGAAGCTGGGCAGCAACAGATCCATGACGCCTGGCATCATGACATAGGCGGGGGTGAAGCCGGCCTGGATAACAGCTGGGCTCTGCTCCCGACCAATGTCAGTTGCTCCGATGTGCTCAGCTGGGTTAGATCTGCGAGCACGGAGGGAGGGATACTGGCCTACTTTTTTGGTCCTTACTATCATGGCAGCAGCAGTTTTTGCAGAGGGCCTCATGCTTGGTAGTGTTAGCAGTTCTGAGCACGTCGGGGAACCCATTAAAGCCTACCTTTGGCCCGGGGGGGTTGTTTCAGCTACAAGGGCGGTGGGCTGACGATCTTCCCAGCAGGGCTCTCAGTGGTGGAAAAGGCAGCACGGAGTCCATCAAGCCAGCAAGGAGCATTGTGGCTTGTTCTAGGCAGTGGCGCTGCTGCACTGGAAGCTTGTGCGGGCCCACATCTGTGTTGGCTGGCACAGCAACATATATGGCCGCATCAAGGGCCGTAGCAGAGTCAGTGGCCATGGGAGCGTCAGGCCGCTTAGCCATTTGTCCCTTCATCAGCCTGCTTGTGGCAGCATTGGTCCATGTGGTGGCCTGCTCGTTGAGGCCATGGCAAGATACACAGTGGCAGGGTGGCCCTCAGTGGCTGCCCCAATGTGTATTAAATAAAACACACACACACAAAGGAGGCACAGGGAAGCCTAGGAATCGCTAGTGGCTGCAGTTGGTGAGGCTGCATCGGTGCCACCCCCTCAGAAAGCGCCCCCTCCCCCTTTTTACTGCCACTCCCTGCCGGCTCCATTTAAGCATCCCTGCCAAAACACCTTCGTCACTATTTTCTACCCACAAGCCTAAGTAGGCTATTAGTCATTCCCTCCCACCCAGCGGTTCAAAAGCAATTAATTGCAAGTAGATAAATGGGTACCCACCCTTAGTAGTGTGGGGGGCACCCTGCCTAACGTGGTGGTCGGGCCCTGCCTACCGTGGTGGTCGGCAGCGGGGGCAGCGAGACATCGGCTCCTGAAAGTCGGAGGTGGCGTGGCGAGACACTGGCGAGACGGCAGCGGCGGCAGCAAGCTACTACGACCGGCGGAGCGATCCCTGGTGGTCAGGAAAGAAACATCCAAGTGACTGCCGTCGAGACGGGCGCGCGATGATGTCAAGCGCTGGCGCAGCGGAGCCGGAAGGACATTACTGGGGCCGGAAGAAGGCGTGAGTTGCGTGCCCTGAAAAAAGAACTGTCACTGAAACGTTGAAATAGGAGCCCACCGGAGTCGATCGGAGTGCCGAGCCAAGAACAAACACACCAACCACCACAGGGGTGCTGGTAGGTAGTCCCATCCCTAGAGACTCTGTGGCCCTAGTTAGGGAAAAATTGTGTGACTAGCACCACTTGTAAGCCGCTCAGAGACCCCCTGAGAAAGAGGGTTCGAGCGGGATATAAAGTCTAAAGTTAAAAAAAAAGAGGGTGTGGGTCTTTCATCTACCCCTATTGCGGGTTTATTGGCGTTCAAGGGCTTATCTTGGGTTAGGGGCAGCTACGGTGCGTCCGTGTATTTTTTTTTTTAAGCCCCACTCTTAGGTGTGTGGGGGGGACTCATGTAGGGCTGAGATCTAGGTGCGGCGGTAATTGTGAGGCTGCTTAATGCTGCTTCCTCCCCTTTCATTTCCCCGTTGGTCAAGTCGGCCTATAGGGGATTAGGCATTTTGGATGCCTTCTTTCTCAGCAGCGGCCTCTAATGGCTGGCTGTGGGTGGGGCGGTTGTTTTGGGGGCTGTTCCTGGAGGCCATTTTAGGTCTGGCACTTCGGTGGCCATTTTAGGTTACTTTTGAAAAGAGGGCACATGAGAGGGCGGCCATTTTGGAACCTGTTCCAGTGGCCAATTTTAAGGCCGTATCTGTGTGTGGTTTGCTGGTATGCCTATAGGTGGTGAATTAATTATTTCTTCATCCATTGTTGCTGGCATGGTTTAAGCTAGGTGTATAAGGGAACTACTTTATGTAATAACTGCTTGGAGGGTATTGTAGGAGGGGATGTGTATCAGTGAAAGACCATCTGCTTGGCGCACAGAGGATCCCAGGTTCAATCTCCAGCAATTTAGTGAAGGATTTGGCAGTAGGTGATATGTAAGACTTCTGATCATGATCTGGAGTGCCTTTGCCAGTATGAGTAGACAATACTCAATTCAGCAAGCTTGGAAGCATAGAGTGCTATCGAGGGTGCTATTCCTTATTTGAATTGAATAAATAAAATAAGTAAATAATAATAAAAAATGAATAAATGAATAACAATGGATTGCCTACTTAATGCAGCAAGGGATTCCTATTCAATAACATTTTACATGGTTTTATTCAGAGAAAAATATTAGAACCTGCCAGTTCTTCAGATTGGTATATTTGGCCCTAAAGTTAAGGGATATATTTCTAGTATAGTGGTTAAGAGCAGTGGACTCGAATCTGGGGATCCAGATTTGATTCCCCATTACTTCACAGGGAGCCAGCTGGGGTGATCTTGGGTCAGTCTCAGTGCTCTTGGAGCTGTTCTCTCATGAGTGGTTCTCTACGAGCTATCTCAGCCCCACCTACCTCATGAGGTGTCTTTTGAGGGGAGAGGAAGGGATAGGAGATTGTAGGCCACCCTGAGTGAAGTGGGGTATAAATTGATCCCTTCTTCTTCTCTAGATACTATAGAAGCCTTTAATGGTATCTCACTGTAAACTACAAACAGAAGCATAAGTTGAGGTGTGGGGAGAGCAGCCCATGGGAACGGCTCATTGAAACGGGATAGCTTGATAAGGCACTTAGTGTGTGGCTTGCAATCAAGTGTAATATGAAGGGGGAAAAACTGAGCTTCTATGGGTTTCCACCTGTGAGGGAATCCTTATCAGCAACATGTGACATTGACAGTGTGAATGCACACTGAGTTGGCAAAAATTGGGTTAGTCTTTGTCATGTGTTAGGATTCATAATATCCATTGCAATAGGTCATTAGTACCTTATGTTTTCTGTTTTAGCAGGGATACGGTGTGACTTCTAATCTGATGCTGTGATCTGGGAATCTGAAAGTTGGCACGTCACTACATGTCATTGGTTTGGTCCTAATGAGCATTCTTCACAGGTTTAGTAGTGCATTTGTCTTTAAGGGGATGTCCAGTGAGTTGCCAGGGCCTAGATGAGTGGTGTTGGTTATGACACGCTGTGGGAGGTGTCAGCTGGGATGCGGCAGTGCAGCCATGGCAATAGGAAATGAAGTGAATGGCTTCCAGGGATGTTCCAGTGGGTCGAGGGTTAAGCAGGACCCATCAGAGGACCAGCATGGCTTGGGTGGCCAGACAGCTGTTCTGCCCACACACTTGGGAGGAATTAAACTCCTTCTAGACCTGGTAGCACAGCATTACTTACGTATAGGTAAATAGGTGCCACTGGAGCCATCTTCACATGATGGCGAGTGTGCATACAGCCTGCATGTATGTGCATACACTGGATGGTAAGAAGGAGCCAATGCACATTTCTGTGTGCTTGTTTTGGTCTTTAGGATAGGAAACTAGTCTCTATTAAAATATGAGAGGTACTGTGCACTCTTCAGGGCAAGGATTTTTTTAGAATAAATAAATAAATACCAAAACAAGCAAACAAAAATGAAAGTATACAGGTTTTTAAAGTGACACCACATTGTAAATTGGCAGTATCACAATTTTAAAGCCGAACTCACTGGTTGGCTATAATGGTTCTTAGCGGTTATTAAGGAAGCATTTCAAAATGCCTTATTGGGGCGGTCCCTTGACTTTTAAAACAATGGATGCCTCCCTGTTCAGGTCTGCTTGGAATAGTTGGATTAGTTCGTTAGGAACGCCAAGCACTAACGCCAAGCCACTAAGAGAATTGATCCAGTTCTTCTCTAGTGTTGTTTCCACAGTTTGATAATCCAGGGGATCTGGGACCAGATCAGAGATGCTCTCTTTGACATAAACTTTAGCCATTGACAATTTTAGGCCTCAGTTTCCTACCTTTCAGGGTGCTGGGTTGCCAGAAGATCCGAAGGAAAAGAGTCTTGTCTGTTTAACAGAGACAATGCATGGAAATGCACAAATGTAGTTTTGCTTGGCATGGAGGTAAATAGCTTCACTGGATAATTAACATCCCTTTAAAGGGAGGGGGCTTCCTTTGCTACCCAGGAATATAAATGTTATTTCATTTGATCAGTACAAACATAAGCCCTATGAACGTTGGGCAATGTCTTGCAGATCACAATGACTGTGTAAATGCAAGCATGGCTGTGTAAATGTAGTGAAATTTCTAAAGCATTCTATGAAGGTCTTGGGAAAAGGAAGCTTGAGAGAACCAGAGGCAATCCATTTTCCTGGCACTGAAAAAGGGGTCAATTTTGCAACCTGGGGTGTTGCTGCACTTCAAGTTATGAAGACGGTTACCACTTTAGGGAACTCCACTGACTAGGCACCAGTTTATGGCAGTTAGCGCTCGGGCTTTGGGTGAGTTGGGCCTTTCACGGGGTGAAGTTCGAACCTCACTCTTCTTGGTTCAGTGCCGCTCCCACTGCAGCTGCCCTGGGATATGGCTCCCTTGCTGTATGGTAGTGTCACAGGGATCCTTCAGATCAGTCCCTTTGTCTGGTCACTGCACTCCACTTTGGGGGGTGGCATTTTGGATCAGGGAGCTAGTGGTGGGCTTTCGCCTAGCATTCAAAGAATGGAATTGCAATAGTTTAAAGTTATTAATGAGGTTTTTATTTCAGTAGCTGCTGGCCGCGGGATGAGATGAACCTTACGGCATTTTCCCCATTAGGGAACAGGGGGTAATCAGGAACTGCCTTCGGATTTCTAAGGTCCAGGGAGGGGAATGGTGATCACCTCCTCTGGGAACCTCTTAGGGTATGCTCCTCTCTGCAAGTTGGAAGGCTCCAGGAGTAGGCACTCCTAGGTGGCAACCAGTTTGCTGGGCTGCCAGTCGCAAGCCAGACTGATGGCACAAGACCGGAGCTGGGTGACCCACCCAAGAAAAGGGCAAGTTGGTCAAGGGAATGACACCTGCCTTGCCTGTTCCATGGTCCTTTAGCTGGTCCCTTGCCGCAATGTTATGTTAAATAGTTAATAAAGTGGCCTTTGTTTACTTCCAAATTGTTGTCTGTCTCGTTATTCTGACTGGGGTGGGCAACAAAGCTCCCAGAGACACACCAACACCGCTGGTCGACGGGGGCTGCTTTGCTGCTCTGAGGAAGCTGGGCAGCAACAGACCCACGACACCTGGTGTCGTGAAGTAGGTGGGGGGTGGAGCCGGGTTGGATAACAGCCAGGCTCTGCTCCCACCCGTTGTCAGTTCCTCCGATTTGCTCACCCACCCTCCCGCCCTGTTCTTAGTGTAGGCTACGGCTGGTTGCCTATAGGGGCCAGGTAGGAATTTTTTGCTTTTACTCAGTATTGGCTGAATGGGTGGAGGTGTTTTTGCCTACCTTGCACTGAGAGCAGTGGATTGGATAGTTGATTGTGGTGGTCGACAACTAAATAGGCTGGTCACTTGCCAGGTTGGTGTGGGCAAGAAACTGGAACTGGTGAGAACCTTATGGCATTTTCCCCATTAGGGAACATGAGGTCATCAGGAACTGCCTTCAGATTGCTAAGGTCCAGGGTGGGGAATGGTGATCTCCTTTGGGAACCTCTTAGGGTATGCTCCTCTCTGCAAGTTGGAAGGCTTCAGGGGTAGACGCTCCTAGGTGGCAACCAGTTTGCTGGGCTGTTGGTCATGAGCCAGACCGATGGCTCAAGACCGGAGCTGGGTGACCCGCCTGAGAAAAGGGCAAGGAGGTTGGTCAAGGGAGTGACACCTGCCTTGCCTGTTCCTTACTCACTTAGCTGGTCCCTTGCCACAATGTTATGTTAAATAGTTAATAAAGTGGCCCTTGTTGACTTCCAAAACTGTTGTCTGTCTCGTTATTCCGACTGGGGGGGCAACAGCCTGTTCATGGTGAAAAGGCACAACCAGATCATGAACAGTTGGGCAGCCTGTTGATAAATTGTCTCTCTGACCATAGCTGCCAATCAGAAGGTGAGGTGAAACATCAGGTGCTTGACATCCCTAGCCCAACTGTCATATGCAATGTTTCCTCAAATCATTGTTCCCATCCTTCTCTTTTCTTCCTTTTTGTTGTTCTGTGAAGCAGTAGAGTAGCAGACAGGTGGGGGTAACAAAGGTTTTAGATCCTAATTTTCCTCTCCTTGAAAATCCACTACATACCTAGCACTTCTGAGGAAAGATGCAAATGCATTGACTGTATCCTCTATGGTAGGAAAGGTTAGTGTGGGGCCGAGAGGGACCAACCAAAGCACTAGATACCAGACGAGCCATGCCCAATAGTAAGCAACCTAACCTGCCCCAGAGGCTAGGGCTTCTATCCCTCGAGAAGCAAACAGACTCACACATACATAGACACAAGCACAGCATAGGTAGTACTTAGGGTCTCAGATTCAGGTTCAAATCCCTACTCTGCCATAAAGCTTCCTAGACAGATCCTACCTTCACTCCTACAATGAACTCCCTCTTTCATCAGTCCCAAGGAATATCATTTCCATCTCTCTGTCTGAAACCCACCCATCCCAAGGAGAAGGCTTGACTTATACTAGATCTGAGAAGGGCACTGAGAGCATCAAAAGGATTAAACCCACCAGGAGGTCCAATTATCTTTGTGTGTCATTTTACAATAGAGAACAAAGTGTGAAAGTCAGCACTGGGTAGATGGCTCAGATAGTGTATCATTTTGGCATAGCAGCTGCAAACATTGCCAGTGTCACCAGGCATCACAGCCCATTCTATTCATAATGCAGCAACCTCATCAGCATTTGTCGCCAGCGCTCTGATAGAGGAGATATGTAGAGCAGTCACTTGGGATTCAACCTCCAAGTTTTGAAGACATTACACAAAGTTTCCCTTGCCTCAGCCAATTCAGCCCTTGGCCAGAGGATGCAGCAGGTGGTACAAACTGATCAGCATCAGCCTTACTACTGTACACAGGAGCAGGGCTCTAGTGACATCCCATGTCTCAGGTACGGAGCTCCGGAAGAGAACCTCTAGGGGGCGGGGCGGTCACGTGATGAAGCCCCGCCCCCTTCTTTACCCCGCCCTCTGCTTCGATCCTCATTCCGTTTGGGAATGAGGATGAAGCAGGAGGGTAAGTAGCCGGGCCTTCTGACACACTTCCGGTGATGTCAGGGGGTGTGGCCTTCTGTCACTTCCGGTGATGTCAGGGGGCGTGGCATATGCAAATAAGTTATGCTAATGAGTTATGCTAATGAGCTCCGGCAGCTCTTTTTCTACAACAAGACCCCTGCACAGGAGAAAGAGCTTTTGGACATCCCATGTTAAGATGCTGTTCCGTCAGAGTGAAAATGAAATGTTGGATACTGATCATGGAAGTTCCTTCCACTCTGTGATAGGGAGAATATCTGACCCTACCATAGCCTAAGAGGAGGGCAGAATCCAAATGGCTATGCCCTGAGCCTGCTTTGGTAGGAAGGGCGGGGTATAAATCGAATAAAATAAATAAATAAATAACATCTGAGGGGTTTTGTTTGCTTTCAATGCTGTGTTTTCATGCCTCGACACTTACGTTTGCCTTTACTGTTACTTCTTCTGGTTCACACATTTATTACAGTAATGATGTCAAAAAGAAGGTTTTTATGCCTTCCTTTGCTCAACCCTAAGGAGCCTCAAAGTGGCTTACAATGGCATTCACTTCCCCTCCCCATAACAGATACCCTCTGAGGTAGGTGGGGCTGAGAAAGTTCTGAGAGAACTGTGATTGGCCCAAGGTAACCCAGCAGGCTTCATGTGGAAGAGTGGGGGAATCAAACCCAGTTCTCCAGATTAGAGTCTGCCACTCTTAGCCACTATACCACACTGGCTCTCAGCATGGTATAGTGTATTCCATGGCTTTAGGAAGTGCTGGAAGTAGGGTAACCCCCTACCACTGGGTGCAGGGAGATAAAGTGCTTCCTCCTAGACTAAATGGTGAGAATAATCATTTTTTATTTTATTTAGTCCATGTGTATCTGCAGTAGTGTTCTTCAGTTTACAAATAGAAGCACACACACCCCACTGCCTACATCAGGATCCCAATGGCAAGGCAGGATGGAGGAAAATTCATTCCCATGCCTCAATGTGCCTGCTCTGCAAGAAGGAACCTTAAGAGCCTGTAAAACTGGCCCTTCCTGTTCTCTACAATTTGGCAGGGAGTCTCCTTTGGGTGAGGGCAAAAATGTCTAAGAATTTTATCCCAGCTGGGAGAGAAGTTACAAGTGGGAATACATTTTCATTGAAGCCAACATAAATGTCACTGAAATACAATAACAATCTCAAATGTAATGACACTGAAGAACCCAAAGAAGACATTTGGATAAACACAATAAGCCAATCCAAACCCAGATAATATTTCTGTGTACATCCCTAATACATGGATTTATTTCTTCATTCTTTAGTAGCAGACACTGACACAAACTATGGTCTAAATTCTCACTTCAGTAGAAGGAAACAGGAATTTAGTTTAAAAGGGGCTGTAGTTAAAGAGCAAAATGTCTGGAGCTCAACTGAAATGAATTTGAAATTAAAATACTGTCTGCAAATTCTGCTATTGAATATTCCTTAGGATTTGTGTGCAATATTTTGTTTTGTGATAGTATTTGATAATCAGTAGGTATTATTTGATAAGTGGCATGATGTAATATTTAGTACTGGACACTATTTGATAAATGACATGGAACAATATTTGGTATGTGATACTATATATGGACATATTTTATGCCTTATAAAATTAAAATTGACATAATACGTCAAGTCCAAAAGTGCAATCCTACATAGAGTTATGCCCCTCTAAGCCAAACTGATTTAAAGAGAATTAGATGGTATAATTGGGATTGCATTGTTAATCACCAACAAATTCAAATTTAAGGAAAAAATTCACACTCAAAAGTTGGATTCCAATTTCAAGTAATAAATTTCATATGCAAATTTTGAATTATAGAGTTTGACATTTTTCCAGAATTTAAAACATTTTCAGAGCTATTTGTTTTAGCTGTCATCAGCAAACCAGAGTCACCTAATGTCAAACTCGCTTTACATTTTATTGCTCGCTTGCCATAGAAATCTGGAGGGTGATCAGGAGAGTGTGAATTCTAAATGCTTTCGCTTTCAAATGCTTTAAAGTAGATTGTTGCTTATCGTGCCTGGGAACATCCACTGGCCTTCAGTCCCAGCTTACACCTCCTGGCTTTTGTCTGCTTGTTGGGGGGATGTCACCAAGGTGGGAACACACAGCCATTGGTTTGGGTGGATGGAATACATGAAGGTGATTGGCTCATAACCTTTTAGGGTCCCTGTTTGAACCTTGTATATCTATTGCTTTCATGCCTCCATCTTCAGTTCTTACACAGTCAGCATACAGGCTGGATCCTATCAATGTCTCAATAAACTTTTAATTCTTCTGTGTTGTTGGGAACTGATTTCTCCAAGAGTCTGACACCTAATGGAGTTGGGTTGTTTGGCTTCACAATTCCTTTTTAAAATGTTATTGCCCTTTTGAAGGAACGAGGCAAAATAAGAGACTTCCTAGCTTGTAAGGTAAAACAGCATATGAAAAAAGCCAGGGGAACGCTATATCTCATAGAATATGCAAATGTTTACATGAAATAGATGAAAATACAAATATAACAAGAAAGTACAACAATATATAAATGCAAACAGTGCAACAGGTAGCCAAATAACCAAGGCTCCGGATTCTTCTCTTCATTTTGTGAATGTCACTTCATCAGAAGTAAGTATTCTTGACTACAAAGTAGACTACAGCATAATTTATATTCTATATATTCTATTCAATGTATATTCTAAACAATGTATAAAGCTAATGTGAATTGAACCCTGAGAAACCAATGATAAAATATTATATACCACAATCTTGTTGTCCTTTTTTCTTTTCACGATGTAGAAAAATCAATTTTACAAATCCGTAACAATATTAAAACATTAATGTATGGAAATAACCTCATAGAAATACAGTACATCATATTACAATAATATATAATGATCTATAATAATTTATTCACTCACCAAGCGTCTTATACAATTTCAAATAGTCATCAAAAATCTCATCGGGCACTAGTCAAACATAGCCACTGCTTCTCCATGCTCGAATGCCTTAAAATGCACAGTAACCTCACTGGTTTTATAGAGGCTTATTTTAAAGTGACACTTCATCCCTTTTGAAGGAATGAGACATTCCAAAGCAAAGTCACTGGGGAGTAGACCTGTCCACCTGAGGTAACTTCTTGCTCATAATCAGGATCCCAGCAAGCATGCAGATGGCAAGTGCATGCAGACAACCAGTCCAGAATATGGAGTGCACACCTAGGAATATGAGATCTTCCACCACACAGCTCTACCTGAGAAGTGAGACCTAAACTCTAAGTCTTCATAGGATCAGGGTCTCCTTCAGGACCACAAGAAGGGGAGGGTCACAATGTAAGACTATGGATAGGACAATTAGTGTGATCTTCACTGGTACAATGTCCTTCTGAGGTGGTCCCAAACCACTGCTTGCTGAGAGATTGCCTAGATCAGGGTTGTCAAACATAAGGCCTGGGGGCCAGAACCGGCCCATCCAGGGCTCTTAGGTGGCCCACGAGCAACTGGTGCAAAGGAGGGAGTGCTGGGGTGAGCAGAACACAGCAGAACAACCTCATCTGTGGCAGTCAAGCATTGTGGGGGGGATTGCCTAGTGCTTCACTGCTGCCTCTCCAGCCCACCCATGTGGCTTTTCCTTTGCACACCCCTCCCAGGCCATGGGGCCTTACAGTGAGGATACACCAGCTTGGAGCTTACCAGCTGTTATCCTTTATACAGTTTATATCTCCAGTACCTGGCATTATGTCTTATGGCACACATGTCCCGGCTCAACAAAATGACATTTATGTCAGATCTGGCCCTCATAACAAATGAGTTTGACACCTCTGGCCTAGATAACTCCTTGCAGAACCTGCCATACTGGAAATGGGGCCCCTTTACATCTTCGCCTACTGCTCTTCTTATTGTATGTGTTTTTTTCTAATACGTTTCTGATACAAACCTATCACACCAGATTAAATGTTTCTTTTAGAAAACTATATAATCAAATGATGATAATTTTGCTCTTATTTCTTCCAAATGGATTCCCCCTCCCCCCAGGTCTTGAAAAGAAAAATGCAGGGCAATGAAAAATGGATTCATAGAGCTATTCTCATTCATGTCTTCAGGGCAATTCCTTTGGAACGAAACTCTCCACAGCATATGACCAGCAAGAGATGCTGCTCTACTCAGCTTTCTCATAGTTCAGACTTTTACACCATTGCTGAAAGTCATCATGTTCTCGAAAGCTGCTCCTGAGTCCATGGAGGCAAAGCAACTGCTGTGTCTTGATAGAAATGTATGCTATCCTGCCCTCCCTTCATTCTTGAGAGATGGAAAATTCAACATCAGAGCCTTGATGAAACATAAGTGTCACAGGTTGTATTGGTTCATTTTTAATAAAATTCTCTTACCTAGATAAATCTATGCCCTTCAATGTAATGCTGAGATTAATTCTCCAGGAGACATTGTGTTGATGTATTAATACTCAAAACCATCTTCTAAATGCTTGCTTTCCCATTTTCCACCACTGTTGTAACCACTGTAGAAACGGCTTCTATTGACCTTTAGATTAAAAATATGTTGGATTATTATGATTGACATATTTAAAATAACCTCTTTTTTTGCTTGCTGAACACAGCCAAGCAACTTTTAAACATTCCCTTTTCTTTACAACTGCCTCCACTTTCATTACATGAAATATGGCTTTATTATATGCCACCTCTCATTGCCTAACATGCTTTCCCCCTCTGAGTTCAGGAAGATTTACATTTGGAGCTAAATGTTTCAGTGATTGCTCTGTTGGATTTCATTATACCAGTGCAGTTAATCAAAGCAAGTCTGGCCTTGCAACCATGATTCATTGCATGTTTTTTTGAACTTAGTCATTTACACTGAACGCATATACACATTATCACCAGAGTACCAGATTTTCCTTCACAGCCTGCACTGTAATACCTTAGTGCTTATGCCGTGTGAGTTTCACAGAATTTTTTTTAACAGTACAACAACAAAAATAAACCCACAGATCTCTTGCTTAGGTCTCACCTAGACACTCTCCACTCAGTGATGCCCTGCAAAATAGATCGACTGCTGTTGTCATTGCTAGGGCATCTGTAATACTGGCAGTGGATCACTCGGTAAGCAGAAAGAGGGAGTGGCAGCAACAGAGGCAAACCCAGCTTGGTACATGCAGACCTCAAAAGATGGCACAGCTGATTGCCCATCACCTTAACAGAGGGAACAGCATGAGGGGTCATGTGGGGGAGCAGTGACTAGGAAGTCACACTTTGAAAAGTCTCTCCTGTCCACAGGAATTACTGCTGGATCGAAGCCCTTGTGTTGATTTTTCCTTATCTCAGACATAGGCAGAAGCAGGAAGATGCTTATTCTGTAAGAAGAAATACCAGCTGCTTTGCCTCTGTGGGTCCATGTAACATTTGCTTCAAAGCCTGGAACAAACTGAGCAGAGCTGCTCTGCTCATTGGCCATGCTCTATGGAAAGTTTAGCTTAGGGTTGCCATCTTCCACCCCCAGCGGGGGACTTTGGGGGCA